>NC_133583.1:46205874-46493170 GCF_964106895.1 Numenius arquata
ATATCAGCAGGTTGAAAATGCAGTTGCCTAAGCTCATGAGCAACACATCCACTGATGGATACTAAAAGGAGAGGGCAAGGGAGTACCAACATCTCTAATCAAATGGCTTTTGGGGCTGGGAACCTCTGAGGGAATGCACTGCAGAAAGTGGCCAGGTTCATGTGATCTGATGAATAGCATCTTCCATGGCCATTGTTGGAGGCAGAATACTGAGCTAGGTGGACAGCTTGGCTGACAGGACAGCGCTTTTTTCTTATGCTGTAAAACTTGTTGTGAAGAACATAAAATACTTTAGATTTTACTTGGCACAGTAGTTCATGCTGTGACAGATAATGACAAAGCCCACTATATATAGATACGTAGTCTTTAACTGTTTCATTTTATTTGCATTTTAGTGAGTTTGTGAATTTCATGTTGGACCTTGAATTCAGGTTTAAAAAGTCTTGAGCAATAGTAAATGATATTTGTCCAGAAATATTTAGGACTGTGTTGCAGCATAAGCATAACTCCCCATACTTCTGCTTGTTAAAATGCTTAAGTGTGAAAAGAGAAGCACTGCTGTAAGCTTTGTAGGTATTTGTGAAAGTTTGCATTGGAGTTCAGCTTGCTCTGTTTTCAGCTGACATAGCAGAAATAATTTTACATAATGGGGACAGATATCCTGTTTCACTAATGGGTTTTGAAGATGAAATAGCTTGTAGCTTGATTCCAGAGCCATTGGATCTTTTGGAGGCTGTCTTTCAGCCATTATTTTTTTTTTTCTGTGCTCAGAGTGATTGGAAAGTGAAACAACCCCTTTCTTTCTGCCCCAGTTTTGGACAGAAGTAATCAGTGCTATTTTCAATGTCATTTTTATCTGTTTAGGAGAAGGCTCAGGGTTGAGGTTTAAGCATTAATCCTTGTTGGGAACTGCCCAGAAATGAGGGCTACCTCCAATGGGTGATACACTGAGGGGCAAGGGGAGCGTAGGAGGCAGTGATAGGAGATTCTTGTTACTGAGGTGGAGAACAGTAAAATGAAAGGATTAGTCAGACATCTCTGAAACAAACCATGGGGTTGGGCTTGTAAATAAATACCTCCTCAGCTAATCCTTGTTGGATTCAGAAGCTTGCTCGCATGACTAATTCTGTGTTAAATTGCTGGCTCTCCTTAATTACATGGACGTGTACTTTTGCTTTCTTAGATGGAACAGCATCAATTCAATGTGGGCTAAGTTTGTTCTGTGGTCATAAGTGTAAACTGTCATTTCTTTTCCTAGAGAAAGGCATTTGAAGAAGATAGAGGAGCATGGCTGAAGCAACAGTTCTTAAGTATGTCTACTGATTACAAGCACTCTGAAAATGTGACAACTCCAAGTGCCTTCTTAGGAAGCAAGTATTTGGTTCAAATTACATTCTTGTAATGTGTTTCTTTTCCCCCCCTTTCAACTAGAACATGCAAATATGAACAAAACTATTAAAAACCAAAAACTTCCCAAGACAAATTTTACCAGATATCTGTCAGGGTAACTGCTTCATAAATATAAATTAATTACACAAGTAATTATCAGGGAGGGAGTTAACTCCCTTTTTAAAAGGAGATTTTGAACCATCAATCTGGTGAATGTCAAGTACCTGACAGTACAGCTGTTAAGAATGGGGAAACTCTTAGAATTACTAAACTAAATTAAATGTGAAGTAACAACAATCACTGTTAAATAGATTCTCGTTGTGGTGGCCAATGTTTAAGATGTGTGAAACACCTGGCGAGTAAAGATAGCTTGAATTTGTATTCTTGTTAGATACAGTAGCCTGCCTTATGTGTTCTGGGTTCTCCTTATTTCTCCTCTGTGCAGTTCCTGTAGTGCTTCTGTAGGTGTGAAATAAAATGATCTTCCACAGTAGGAAAACTTCTATTTTTAGGAACAGAATTAAGATTGTTTCGCTGTTGCTCCTGAAGAACGACATGATTTAATGAGCAACTTGATATCTGTTTAGCATTCATTGTACACTAAAACTTTTGATTTGTAATTGCCTTTTTCCAAATTCTAGTGTTTCTAGATACATTGTAATGCCATATTTTCTCTTCTAAATGGCATATCTTAAGCTACTGGGTAATAGCAATGAAAAATGTCTACCACACAGAGGATCATACGCCATTTGCATATTACTCCAGAGGTTATCATTGGAATTGTTTTAATGTTAAATTTTCCTTTTTCACAACGTTTGTCCAAAAGCTCTTAATTCTGTAGTGCTGTGATGAATACTGTACAATACAGAACCATTCTATTATTTTCCACTTCATATGAAAGCTTTGAAATCTAAATGTGAGGAAAAGTTGGTGGCGATTGATCTGGCCCTGACAAGTTTGGCCATGTCTTTCCATTGACTTCAGTAATGGTTAAGGACATATAAGTGCTGAGGCTTCTGACTTACTGCTTTAAATTTTTTTTATATACTCTATGGCAAGTTTGCAAGTTCTCAGTTGGTGTTAATTACTGTATATGCATGCTGGAGAAGTTTTTACTTAAGGAGTAAAAAAGCTTTATCAATTGTAAAGTGAGAAAATTTACGTTTGACTTTAAACTTGACTTCAATATGATTACTTGCAGCAGTGGGTTGTGTATGTAAATGCTTCATGTTCAAACTTGGAATCCTAATTTTAACATAACTTCAACAGCATTAAGAGTACTTACAAATTTTTATCATGTATCTATAACAATAAGATTTATTATTATAGACAAGCTGTAAGATGTTTGGTGTGGTTGGTTTGGTTTTGTTTTTTTTTTTTTTAAGCAGAAGACATAAAGAAGCAAGTCCATTCAAATTCAAATTTGAAAAGTCCATTCAAAAACATTCAAATGTTCTTGTTTGCATGGTAGTTTAACTGATGATATGTGTATCTTTTAGGTTCTGACCAAGACAATCGATTAGTGAAATCTACATCTCAGCAAAGAAAACCTCACTGTATTTTGAGTGGTCCTGTTTCAGCAGAATCTTGTCAGACACCTCAGTATATTATACGTAACAGGTATCGGAAATGATGGTGATTATTTTTGTAGTGCTTAACTCTACATGGAGCGCAGTTATTAAGTTGTGATAACTTACAGGAAGCCTAATCTAAGGCTTATGACTGAGATAGATATAGATAGAGATATATATATATATATAAAATCTCAAAACATATTAAACGTCGTATTGTAATTCTATCTGAAGCATAATTTATTTGTATTGTAACATTCTCTTTTTCCCAGTTCCAGTGCTGCATCGAAAAAGCCTGCTGGAGATAGCAAGCCAAATCAGTGGGTGGAAAGTGACAAAGAGGAAACGGAGTAATGCGCAAAGTCATGGGAAGACTCCGGAGCTGGCACTCTGCTATGTAGAAACTTGCACATAGAACAACTGCCTTAGACTTCCTAGGGTTGCCTGCTGGGTTTTTCGTTAGAGATTTGTTCATAAATGTATCATTCTCAAGTGAAACACAACACTGAGTTTGATCATTCTCCTAGAGGATTATGTGGTGATCTGAATTGTGGCGTGTGTGTGTATGTGTGTGCATATGGCTTTTATTTTATAGACCATTTTTTGCCTCTTTTTCTTGCAACTCTTGAAAGAAGATAATTTAAAAAATATATGAAAGCTTTGATATTTTTCTAGTAACAGAAGCTCTGATTCTGTGAATGAAGCAATGGTCTGAAACTTTGACTGTAATGAAATACTGGATCCTAATATTACCTTTCATCACGGGCAGAAATAGCACTTTTAGAAATTGTTTAATTATTGGACACATTCATTTATGTCCCAAGAGTAACTGGCATAAAAACTTCTTTTCCTTCAACTTGAATGTACAGTATACGGTAGATTTTTAACAAAACAGGTTCTATATTTATTAAGTTGTGTGATTTGAAAATACCTCTTTGATATTTCAGATGACTTAAAGTGCAAAATCTTTATATATTTGTAAATAGACAAAGTGATTATGCTGAGAAACCATTACATGAAGCACATGCATACATGATATTATTTTACATGGCATTTTAAATTGTTTTATAGTGATACTCAGTTTACAGATGCATTAAGACTTTCGATGGTTCAGTCAGGAACCAAGTTATTTCAAATGTGAACAATAAATGTGTAATTCTATTCTAAGAAACCCTGGTTCTGCGTTTTGTGTGCACTGAACTTCTAAGCTATCATGGTTTAGGGCTGTACACTGTGTCAACAAATCTGATGCTGGTTTTGTATTTTGTTAGGTTTTCCTTTTAATTGACTCCAGAATCTTTTTTTGGTGTAGCCTTTGGGAAATGTGTTCTGATTATAGTGTAATAAAAATAGCCAAGCAGAGGTAAGATGTTTCAAAGTCTCCTTCGCCTGACTCAAAGTGTGCACTTTTCCTTGCCCATCACAAATCCAGCTTGTCTCTTGTTGGGTGTTCATCCATGTGCGAACGCATGTGTGTTGTTCTGATCTGGGTGTAACTGACCTTTCAGAAGATGTCTAAGAAACTTCTGCTGGTCTCAGGGGTCATAGGAAGGAAACGAACTCTCAAGCTTAGAATCCTTCCCTGAAAATGCATTGCTGATCTGCCTATTACCTTCAGAATTGGATGTAATGGAGTCATTGAACTACCTGGAAAAATAGGCATAGAATAGCATAGGAAAGAGAAGAAACTGGAGTTCTCCAAGAAGCTAAGACAGAAGAATGCAGTTTCTGCTGATTAGCTCAGTATGTTGGCTACTGCTTCATCTCAAGCTGTAACTCAATGTAAACTGCAGAGGATACTTGCAGTACGGTTGTGGCACAGCGTCCTTAAGGAAGCAGAAGTGTATATAATGATATTCTCAGCTTTCTGCTGCCTAGGTGGTCAGGTTGGAAAGACAAAAATATAAATACGATGTTATTTTTATTATTTCTCCAGTTGCCCCTCAATAAATGGGTGATCAGTTGTGTCATCTACTGAAAGGGTTTAGCAGTGTATTGCTACTGTTGGGTTTACACCTTCCCCACAACACATTGGACAGCTTTTGCCTGAATTTTAGTTATGGAAGAATAAAAATATGTATTAAAAAAAATATTGAAAGATGTAAAGTGAGAAATCTAATATATTAGCAACTGAGAGAACAGTACTGTAGATGTAGGATTCTTCTTTCCGAGGTAGTAGGTTGTTCTGGGCCTGCGAGGCCGTGTTTGAGGCAGTATTGGTGTGCCACTAGGGGCTGCTGCTGTGCTGAAGTGACTAAGGTGTGCTCTGGAGCTGGGTTGGGACACTTCAATGCATTCAGTTTAGTTGGGCTTCTTTACTAGACAGTTTTTCTTCATGACAGTAATTGTTAGGATAATAATGCCTTTGAAGAACAAAATAATTTACTTAGTCAAAGTTTTTTTTTGATGCCTATTAAATGTTTAGCAATTAATAAATGTTTTGTACTCATATTTTGCTTTAACGTTCTGTAACCCATCCTATAGAGGGAGAAATTAATTTGAATGCCTCCATGGAAGACCCAGTAGAAGCGTGTATGCAGCTGAGTCCTGAGCTGACCTCTTAGACCTAGTCTAGTTTCAGTCCTGTCCCCGTAAAGAGAGAAAGCATGCCTAGAGTTTGGGATTGCTCTGTATGCAGTGGTCGGGGAGCTTTTAAAACTGAAGCTGCTGCTGGTGACAGGCGGTGTGGTTGGTAGTGTGGTGACACTGTAATACTTCGCTGTGTTGGAAACTAATTTGGGATCTTTCTTACTGGGAGGCTGTTGTGAAGAGGGAAGTGTGGGAGTGCTGGCAGAGAGGTGATACAGGTGTGTCGCTGCACACAGTGCCTGTGTGAGATGATAGAGCCTTAGTAGTGGCTGATTAGCGTACACTTATTGTTAGCCACCCACACATAGTATTGAAAAGAGGAGTCGGTCTCAAACGATGGTGTTTCATTTCACAAAATCTGTAAAGATAATATGTTGCTTCTTTTTCAGTCTACATGATGAGAGAGTGCTTTTACCATAAATATTGGTCTCATTGGGTATGGGAACTCACTTTCCAGGATTAGATTACAGCTGTTAACTTTTTTCCCTTTTATCCCCAGTGGTTGAGGGTGATACAATACAGCACAACAGGCTGTACAGAAAAAAAGTAATAAATGAAAACCTTAACTAAGGAAACTTTTCCCCTACAAAACAGCCTTCTTCCTAATTTGAAGAACTGCTTCCACCAGCTTCTGTAGACTTGCACCATTTCAATTGCAGCAGGACAAAAATATTCCCATATGTATGAAAAAAATCAGACCATATCCTGTTTTTTTTTTTTCATGTATTATTCTATGTACACTTCAAGGTAACTAATAAATCCCTAATATCAATTTAAACAGGTTGTTCTTGAAAATAGGAGTATTTACAGGGTAATGGCAATGCTGTGTATGTTGAATTAGCTTAGCTACTTTTGTGTGTGAAGACATGTAAGACACCTTGCTTTTACTTTCTTCCCTTCCACCCCCCCATCTAATTTGTGAGAGTAGGTGACAAGATATGAAAGGTTGATATAGTTGGATCCAGAAATGTTCAAATTATCTGATGATGTATTTATTGCTTTCAGACAATACATCTGATCTCTAATGTTCACCAGGCGTAGCAGAGTTGAACTGTAATTGAAAAAAAAAAAAAAAATTAAAAATCCCAACATGGTATACACTGTGTTGTAGTTGTCATACTGACACAGTACTTGTGTTCCTTTATTCAATTTTTGAGTTGTACAAGATGTACAACTGGAATGCATAACAGGTAAGTTTGTTTTAAAGAAATGTTCAATGATAGAAAAATAATTTAAATTGTATGGAAGAGCTTACAACATCAGAGTGAAAAGTTTGTCACCTGAGGCATGAAACACGTTTATTTCCTTCAATGTAATAATAGATTGATAATAATGAAAAAGGAGACATTTCTTGCTGGTGCCCCCTTCGCCCCCCCAAAATGTAGTCTTCTGCAGTGAGCTGGATGATAGTTCCCAAAATAGAGGTTGCACAGTCCAAGGTGGATTTACAGCCCAGATGAAAATGGTTTGAAAAAGTCAAGACTTGTGGGACTGACAACCTAGGAAGAGCAGTTGCTAGTGGGAGACTGTAGAAACTGCTGGAATAGAAAATAAATGTTCATTTGCGGTCATTAAAGCAGTGTTTGCCACAAATCACACTCCTGTGGTTCATCTTATAACCACAGGTATTGTAGGAGCAGAAACAAAGTGACTAAATACCCAGTACGTCGTAGATGTTGAATTAGAATCTGATTTGCATTTTTTGTGTGACTTCCAGCCCACAGTTTATCGCATTGCCTGAAGTTGCCCTCCAGAAATACCCTCAGAAACCCCCATGCATTTTTCTTGCCTTTTTTTTTTTTTTTGTTGATCCAGTTGCCACCCAGCTCACTTTGGAAGACTGTGCAACTTTTGGGGGGGGATTGACCAGATGTCATTCCTCCCTTTTCGTGATTGCTAGTCTATTACCGTGCTCAAAAAGAGCAAGCGTGTTTTGTGCATCTCTACTTGCCTCCATGCCCCTGACATTTCTAGAACAGACCGCTTGCGTGAGCGCGTTCCTGGGCTCTCGATGTAAATCGGTGGTGAAGCTGGCTGCCAGCCTGCCCCAGCTCAGGTACTTGGCTGCATTTTGTATTTGGCTCCTTAGGAAACGCAAAAGTTCTAGCTGACCTGCACTCCCATTCCCCCTGCTTCACTGCTAAAGAGTCTCTGTGGGTTCTAATTGCTCATGTTTTGCTGTCATTTACCTTGGAAGATAAAATATTTACAGATTGCTTATGAAATCTCTGTTCATTTAAAAAATATTCCTGGTCAGTGTGACCGGAGCTGAAAGGCCACACTGAACCTCCGATTTATTTAAATAAATATATATATTCCATATATGAGGGTTTTCAGTGAGATGTTAAATGTACTTTGGTGCACATATAAGAAGAGGAGGGGCTTATCTGTTCTTGTCTCTTGCCTTGTTTACAGGGGTGGCTGTAAACTAATACTGAGGGAAGAGAAAGAACACCATTAACGTGTGTGACACTGACTCTGCTTTGTTAATTGGGTCACTGTCAGTTAGATAACAGTTTGGGTCAGGTGCCAGGTCAGCATAACCCGGGCAAAATAAGCCCAATCTGTGGCAGGACTAAATACCAGCAGCCAGCTGTGATACGATCTAGGAAATTAAGTAATGTGTTTATTGTAAATTTATTGTAAACAACCCAGTAAAATTGTTTTACTAGGATAAGTAAAAATTTTTAAACAATCCAGCAAAGGACTTATATGAGAAAATCGGTGGAATGCCAAGGTATGACTTGATTTCCTTTATTCCATCTGAAGAGAAAGTATGATTGCAAAAAAGGAAATGTTTACATAAACTGATAAAAAACTTGAGAATTCAGCAGAACACAGCCACGTGTTCCTCAGCTTTCTTCCATAAAAGTCTCACCATGTCCAGCACAGCCCCATTCGCCTTCACTATGAGGGGAATCATACTTGCACTAGCGCTCACCCTCGTAGGTAAGCCTATGTCTCCCTCCTTCATCTCTCTTTCTCAAAATTTCCTTAAATTCAGCCATAATTATTGGATCTAGAATGAATGTTACTCATCGGGGTTTCCATCTCTTTTTGCAGGTAGCCAAAAGTTTGACATTGGTAAGTAAATTTCCTTCTATAGCCTTCTTTTGGTGACTTTGGTGTGATTTTTATTTATTAGAACATGCTTGCAAGCATTGTGAAAATGGCTGTTATTCCTCACAGACCCTGGATTCAGCAGCAGAAGGAGCCACCTGTACAGCTATGAAGGCTGGGTGTTGAATGGTCTTCAAGAAAAAAGCTTAGCCAAAGCCGGCGTGCGCTTGAGCAGCAAAGTAGAGATCAGTGGGCTGTCAGAGAACACTTACCTCCTCAAGGTACCATATCCTCTTCCAAACATACCACGCGACAGTGAACTATAAATCACAGTCATAATTACATCTGGCTGATCTGTGGTTTAGGAAAGCTGTAGGAAACACAACTGGAGACTTAGTGCGGTAGACGTCAGAAAATGACCTGCAAGCTGAAGTTTCAGAAGTGATGAGTGATTTGGCATCCAGTCGCTTCCCAGTGTTTGTTGTGGGTGTTGTTGGTAGCAGGTGTTCCTCAAGACTTTGTGCTGGAAATAGAGGTGCCAAAATCAGGAGTTCTGTTAGAAAATGTTTATTTCTAACTCAAGCCTGCTCCAAGTTTAAGATTTGATTCTAGTCTCAAAATTCCCAAATTCTGTGTCTTGGGTTTGTAAAATCACTGTCATGCAGGCAATTAGTAAATGTAAAGATAAAAAGCTAAAGATAAAAAGTGGTAAGTGATAAAAGAAAGATTAAAAAACGAAAGACATCAGAAAGGAGCATGTAATAATATTCAGTGTTTGGATAATGCAGTAAAAGATCTGTATGTGTGAAATCATGCCTCTGCCAACATCAATGAGATAGGACCTGACCCATCTGAAATAAGTATGTTTCAGAAAAATGCTTGTATTTGTCTGTTTAATTTAGTTAAGAATCAGAGCTGGTTTTTTGGGCACTGAGTTCAGTAACAGAGCTCTCACTGGTTGTAGTTGAGCTGTAGATGTTCTTGCACTGGTGAGGGCAAAATGCCAAAATCACGAGCTAGGGATTGCATTTCACACTATAGTCTTCATCCTGAAATTCTTAGATGGTGTGCACCAGGCTGTGCTCTGGGGCACCTATACTGGCACTAACTTTGCCAAAGTTACTGAAATTGCTTCTGATTTACATTGTGTCCCAGTACAGGGGGAGAAAAATGTTTGTAAATACATTGCTTGTTATTTTTAAAAAAAGGATTGACTTAAGCAATTCACAAATATGAATCAAATATACCAACTAGTTTAGTAAAAAAAAATTACAAGGCTACGAGTCAAAATTCAACATTCTAAAACTATATTTTTTTAACATTTAGAACGATAAGAACTTTTTAAATGCCAAATTTAAACTTTAAATTTCAAATTTCACTTTAAGGCAGAAAAAATAGGGAGAATTTTATTTGAATTTTTTTAATTACTTTTTGTATCAGCCTTTCTTCTTATAGAATTAATGCAAGTGTCCCTGGGAGATAATAGCAATAGGATAACTGCTTCTGTAAGATAAAATAAACCTGCTGAGCCCACAGGGCTTGTACTGGTTTTATAAAAGTGTAAACAAGAGACAAAAGAACAAACTGCTGTATGAATCTCTAAGCCTACATTTAGAAGGAAAGAGTATATAACTAGTGATTATGTCGATTTCTTCCAATCTGTTTGCATATTTAGTACCAAAGTAATTTTATTCACATAAGTATCTCTTCTTAATTTCCTCCCAGATCCGCTCTCCACAATTCGAGGAGTACAATGGCATCTGGCCCAGGGACCAATTTACTCGATCTTCCAAAATCACCCAGATGGTTTCTTCATGTTTTACCCGGCCCTTCAAGTTTGAATACAATAGCGGACGGATTGGAAACATTTATGGCCCAGAAGACTGCCCCGATATGTGTATTAACATCGTGAGAGGAATACTGAACATGATCCAGATAACCATTAAAAAGTCACAGAATGTGTACGAATTGCAAGAGGTTTGTTTTTTGCATTCTAAAACTACTTTACTGAAAGGATGTGTTCTCTTTAGGTGCTCTTCCTTCAAGTTTCTGTATGTTTGCATCTACTTTGAAATGCTCATCATCAAAAAAAGACCATTTTCATTCAAACAGAAGAAAATGTGTGTAAATGTGCTGAATGAATTATCTGAGCTGGTTTCTCTTTAAGATATCTGTCTTTAAGACTGAGCATGCAGCTCTGAAGAAAAAAGAATTATCTCTGAGTGTCTTTGTTATATGACTTCTCTGATGCAGCCTCTTGATCCATTTTATTTGTTCATTGTCGATATTAATTAATTGATTACTTTTTAATTTTAAACTCAGTCCTCTGACTGAGTAATGTTCACATGCCTGTTTTTTAGTTCAATAGGATTAATTGTGTGTAATGGTAACAGGTTTCGAAACATAATTAAGACTGTTCTGTGGGTCCTTACCCACCTACTGCTCCTTCAGAATTTTCATGCAATAAAACTTCTCACACAGTGAAATCCTGATATAATTGGGAAGTCTCATTATCTCTGTTGATGTGCGCAGGCTGGAATTGGAGGTGTTTGCCATACAAGGTACGTCATCCAGGAAGACAGGAAGAACAGCCGAGTCTCTGTTACCAAAACTGTAGACCAAAATAATTGCCAGGAAAAAGTGATGAAGAGCGTGGGAATGGCTTACATCTACCCTTGTCCTGTTGACATGATGGTACGTGAGATGTGAAAAGATCTTCCTAACTAGACACGTGGTCATTCTGTTCCTATTCACTCTTTGGGTCTCTCTGTCCTCCTTCAGAAGGGAAGGCTCGTAAAAGGGACCACGGCTTTCTCCTACAAACTGAAGCAGTCAGACAGTGGTACCCTGATCACAGAAGTGGTGTCGCGGCAGGTGTATCAGATCTCACCACTCAGTGAACCTACTGGTGTTGCTGTCATGGAAGCAAGGTAGGTGGGACATGGGCTTGCTTCACAAAGTGAGAATAATTATAGATTCCAGCAGTCCCTTTCCACTCCTAATTAAGGTGAAATGAGAATTGAATTCCACAGCAGTTGGGTAAAGCTGTGAGCACCCACACTTGGGGTTTCCACACTCCTAAAAATTCAGTGAACCATTCTTTATTTGTAGTCTGGTAAACTTGCCACTACAATCACATGGAAAAGAAGGATAAAAGCTCTTTTGCTCACTTATATCATAAGAATGCAACTTTACTACTCTGTCTTGAAAAAGGGCTAATTTATAGTGTCAGGAGGAAGATGGTGCACGTAGAAATAAGATCATTGATTACTCTGTCAATAACTCTCATTCAGAAGACAGCGGTTTAGCTCCTCGGAAACTATTTAATAGATAACTATTATAATAGTTATAACTTTTATATTATTAACTATTATTATACCTATAATAACTGTTTAATAGATTTAATAGATAACTATAATACTATTTTGTTCCACTTAGAAGGCTTTACCTATTAGCAAACTGTAAGATTTTACTGTTATAAGAAAAACAATTAAACAATAAAACTGATACCATCACAGCATCACTGAACGAACAAATAGCCAAGGCAGATGGAGGAAGAGACCTAATTCGTTCCTTTCATGACACTTGTCTCTTGACAGACAACAGCTCACCTTGCTTGAAGTGAGAAGTGAACGGGGGAGCGCCCCGGACATTTCCATGCAGAACTACGGAAGCCTTCGTTACCAGTTCCCATCCGTATTGCCGCAGATGCCACTGCAGCTAGTCAAGACGAAAAACCCTGAGCAAAGGGTATAGCATTTTTAGGTCTTCAAATTGCTTTCCTAATAAAAAATAATAAAAGAGTAACGATCATAAATTCCAAATGATTTAATTACGTATGCGTGCTCTGTCACACTCTCTCTCTCGTGTTTTGTAACAGATAGTAGAAACGCTGCAGCACATAATCCAGAATAACCAGCAAGATTTCCACGACGATGTTCCATACAGATTCTTGGAGCTTGTCCAGCTCTGCCGGGTTGCAAGTGCTGATGCTCTTGAGTCCATCTGGAGACAATTTTCAGATAAACCCCGCTACAGGTATTTCATTGTATCAATTTATAAGAAACTTTTCCATTTTTGGAGAACTGAGAGCTAAAATTAAGGATTTATTTTTTTTATCCTGCTTGCAGGCGATGGCTGCTGAGTGCAGTTTCTGCTGCAGGCACTACAGAAGCACTCAAATTCATTAAGTCCAGAATTCGCAATGATGATATTAACTACCTTCAGACTCTTCTAAGTGTTTCTTTTGCTCTCCATTTAATGAAAGCTGACGAAGATACTGTTCCAATAGCAGCAGTGAGTGAATCTTTCCATGTGAATTTTTCCTATCTGATAACAAAAGGAATGATAATTAATGGCAGCCTTTGATTACAAAGAACATTAGAGGCTGGATTCTCCTCTCATGTACACCGATTTTGTGCAAATGTTGAACCATGAATTTCTTTTGGCACTACATACATGAGAAGAGATGCGGTCCTGTGTCTTCATTTTACTGAGATCATGTCATACCTTCTACAGACAAAACTTTGTCCACTTCAAACTCTTACTCCTGAAACAAATGGTGATTTGTGTGTTATGTCATTTGAATAGCTCTTTTAACTGCAAACTGCTCCTATAGACCGTAAAGTGCTGCAAGTGAAAGTATTAGGGCAAACATCAAATATTTTGACACTATAATGAGTTATTTATTCTGAAAAATCCCATCTCTAGTCAATATTCTTCTTCTCAAATAGGAAAAAGAGGATATGATGTAAGAATGCATCATTAACATAATTGAGTTACATGTTGTTCTAAGGATATTCTATTTATAGATTCATGTTTACCCATAATCTTTCCATTTTCAATGTTATGCTCCATTGAGGAAAATCAAAATGGTGCTATGTAAACTTTATATATGTGCTTATTTATATTGAAACTAGTGGGGAATTAAACTCTTATGTGAAGCTTGAAAATAAAATGTCTACAAGCTGATTTAATTTGTTAGGATGTGAACAATAATAATTCTGAAACTGCTCCCCTCAGATAAGCTCTGATGATTTTTCTGCTCTGAAAGCTATGTCAAGCACTTTATTAAATACCAAATTATTTTTTTCTCTTTTTTCCCCACAGGATTTAATGACCAGTTCTCGAATTCAGAAAAGTCCCATGCTTCAGCAAGTTGCCTGCTTGGGATACAGTTCTGTGGTCAACAGATACTGTTCTCAGATCTCAGCTTGTCCAAAAGAAGTTCTTCAGGTGTGTGGCTTGTTGTCAGGTTGTTCTTAATATCTTAGTAATGTTAATTACATTAGCTTATTTATTTTAAGATACAGTATAAAAATGGTAATTGGACTTAGAAATACACATTTCATAGGCCTCCTTCAGAATAAAGGCAATTAATCATTTTACTGCTGTAGATAATGGCTTCATCATTGAAACCACAGCTTTCTCATTGTGAGGTAAAATCCTGAGCGAAGACATTACTGAGTAATTTTATTAAAACCAGTTAGTTTATTGCAATAGACTTTTCAGTGGGTAAGGGGAACTTTGTGGACAATCTATACATTAGGAAGATAAGACAGAAATGTGCTTTGCCTATAGCCCATCCATGATCTGGCAGATGAAGCGATCAGCAGGGGCCGTGAAGACAAAATGAAATTAGCTCTGAAGTGCATTGGTAACATGGGAGAACCAGCCAGCATCAAGCGCATCCTGAAGTTCCTGCCCATATCTTCATCCGGTGCTTCTGATACCCCCACCCACATTCAGATTGATGCCATAATGGCCTTGAGAAAAATAGCTCGGAAGGACCCTAAAACAGTAAGTATGATCTGTCAGAGATTTCTTTACTTAGAGAATTAGAGAATATATACAGTAAATGGCAGTGAATTTAATGGTATCATGTCTGTGGATTTGGCATGTTTAAAAAAAAAAAAGGATTATTTTTAAGAACAACACAATAGAATTTATATTTCAGCTGATGTTTTGTGCTAAACTGTAATAATTGTTAGTCAGTAGGAAGCTTCCAGAAGGATATCAACAGTGTTTCTTTAGTCATCTGTCATAACCATTTAGGTCCTGTGCTAGTGTTATGTGGTGGAAATTTAGCCACCTAGAAGTCAGACATATAATTAACCTGCCCCGATAGTCAAGAGGAGAGACAGAAACACTTTCTACTGACCTCCTAGGCAAAATGTCAACATTGCTCTGCTTCTTTTAGACCTTTCCCTTGAGGTTGAAAGAGTCACCACTGACCTTCCGCTGAGGTTGCTGGCACGGTGAGCGTAGGCAAGACTCCTGCCTTTCAGATGGCTTAGATACAGGAGCAGCATCCACTCAGACGGTCTGTGGTGGGCTGCCGAAGCTCCCTTTTAAAAAGTGGTCTAACGTAGTGAAGCATGCTCACCAAGTCAGTGGGGTTGCTCCAAAGAATGGATCCATCTTATTATCTACTACCATTTCTTCCAAAGTTATTCACCAGTCTTTGAATGTCAATAATGCAAAAAGCTACACTGATGTCTTTTGGTTTTGGTGGGTTGACCCGGTACATTGCTACATGGACATTTATTTCAGATTCAGTGCCCGCCCTTCTCCATGGGGCTGTTCCTCCATGGCCCCTTCATTTATCTTAATAAAATTATGTGGAACCATGCAGTAAAAAAGATCAGGAAACCTTTCTGTAGGACAATGCCCCCTTCGCCCATATTTCTTGTGAGTTACGTGTGGATCCAGTCTGCCAAAAAAGTCTCAATTATTGGTAATTTGAGACACTGTTTTCTCTCTGCAGGTGCAGGGATATCTCATTCAGATCCTTGCAGACCAGTCTCTTCCTCCCGAAGTGCGGATGATGGCTTGTGCTGTTATCTTTGAGACAAGGCCTGCTCTCCCTTTAATAACAACGATAGCTAATGTGGCGATGAAGGAGAGCAATTTGCAAGTGGCCAGTTTTGTGTATTCCCACATGAAGGCTTTGTCGAAGAGCTCGTTGCCGTACATGTACAACATGTAAGTAGAGACAGGAAGGAAACCGGCGATCTTCTGCAAATAATAAGTTCTGTCAGTGAGCGTTGCGTGTGCTGACAAACTGAACTCAGTTTATATTCTGACAGGCTGCAGCTTATTTCAGGATATGATTACCTTTCTCATTTTGTTTAGATCTTCAGCTTGCAACATTGCCCTTAAGCTGCTGGCCCCTAAATTGGACAGGATGAGCTATCGGTATAGCAAGGTCATGCATATTGGTGGTTACTTCGGTGAGTAAAAGCATTTCAGTGACCAGGAAACTTTCACTTCAGTAATCCATTCTTAAGAGATATTTAGTCCTTTGGAGAAATACAGCATTCTGTGTTTCAACAAGAAATGGAATTAAATGTGACAGTCACGTATTTAAAAGTGCATGAGTAACCATTTATTAATTTGGGCCTAAACAGTTAAAATGTATGTAATTATGTATCTTAGAGTTGGCAATGGAAAAAGCTGCAGAAATAAGATCTTGAATGAAAAGCAGAATGGTTACAAAAATGGTTACAAAAAAGATGTGTCTTTTGTTCACTTCTGCCACAGATAACTATAAAGTTGCTGCTGCTGGAGAAGTCTTTATTATGAACAGCCCAGGAACGATGTTCCCATCAGCAATAATTTCCAAGCTGATGGCATATACTGCAGGGTCAGTCGCTGATTTAGTGGAGGTAAATATCTACCTAAATCAGTAATAAAGCAAATTAAAATTAAAACTGACCACAAAGTTTTGTCTCCGTAAGTATATTTCAGACTGCTCCTTCTCATGCTGTTTTGGTAGGTTGGTGTCCGCGTGGAAGGCCTCACAGACGTCATCATGAAACGAAATATCCCGTTTGCTGAATATCCCACATACAAAAAGATAAAGGAGATTGGAAAAGCGGTAGGTGTTTTCAGTAATGTAATGCATGGGTTATATGAAGGGGTATTCAGTAAAGCTTTTGTACTAGTTAAGTCCTGTCTCAGAAGGCAAACTACCTGCCTAGCAGTCAGCTCGAGTGTTTCTGTGAAAGAGAGACCTGCAATGGGACTGCAGGGGACATCACTCCTGGGATGGTTGAGACAGGTCCTGCAAACCCTCGCTCTGGCCCTGCGGAGGAGAGGGGGGAGGCGGGCATCGCAGCGTGGTGTGTGCCTCATGCCTGGCAGGCTTCCTCCTCCCTCCCTTCATCTATCTCACTTAGTTTGCAAGAATATACCTTTGCCTTCAAGAGAAAAGATGACTTGTTGCTGTGCTTTCAAACTGGGGTACTAATGGCCCAGGCCCTCTGTGCAAGTGTTGTTGCATCAAATGCCAAACACTGGACAGGAGGCTATTCTTGGGCATCTCAATGACAGTGAGGAACTCTGAATTAGTGACACTGTGCTATTGAAAAAGCAGCAAAGAAATGCAAGCAGCAATGGAAAACTGCAGCTTGGTTAGTGATGGATTTGATCACCTTGCTGAATTACCATGTGTAAAGTGTTGCATTAAGGAACTTTGCTTGTTTCTTTACCTGTTCCCTAGCTGATGGGATGGAAGGAGCTGCCAACAGAAACCCCCTTGATATCAGCCTACTTGAAACTATTTGGCCAAGAGATAGCCTATGTCAACATCAATAAGGAAGTCCTGCATCAGGCTATGAAGGTACAGGGGACCGCTACTCTTCTTTGCAAGATTTGACACCACTCTACTTTTATATCCCAACCTCTTAGATCTCTGTTTTACTGCAGACTGTGCTAGAATCTGCTGACAGGAACGCAGCGATGAAGAGAATTGCCAGCCAAATCCGCAGTGGCATTGCAGGGCAATGGACACAGCCAGTGTGGCTGGGAGAGCTGCGATACGTCGTTCCTACCTGCACCGGTCTGCCGCTGGAGTATGGGTCATACACGACCGCTCTGGCACGTGCGGCGGTCAACGGTGAGTTGGGAAGTATGAGATCAGCTCTGGGAGCTCTGAGCAGGGGATGAGAAGGACAGGCTAAGTGGGGGGCTGGAGAAATAAGTGGGAAAGCAGGAGGTTAGAAAAAGAACCACTTTTTGTAGTGGGGGGGGAGGTAGTGAAGATGTTTGAAGAGAAGCTGGACACAGCTGATTTTTGCCTTAACTTTGAATTGATTGAAGAGAAAGAAGGTGAGGTGACAATCTGAGAAACCAGAGAGAGTGGTCAAGCATTCAAGGCCAGAAAAAACAAGAGCTGCCTGGGGAGCTGATGCAGATGTGGGCAGAAGGAGGTGGCTCCTGAGAGATGCACACACAAGTTAAGCAGAATTCAATGGTGATTTAAACAGAGAATAAAATAGAAGACAATCAAAAGAGAATTACCAATAATGTTAGAGAAGGCAGGAAGAGAAGAGGGCTTGTGGAAAGAGACAGAGCTCTTTTTTAAAAGAATAAATATGCAAGTATGAATACTTATCAAGAAGTTAATTCAATGATCATACTGTTTGTTGTGACTTTTAATTTTGGCAAAACTGACCCTTCCTTCTGCTGATACTCCATAAGGAATGAAGGGTGAAGTACGTGCACTTGTGCTCTATAGAAGTCTCGTATGTGCCCACTCTTCGCTGCTCTTGGGTTTTGGTCTGTTAGTTTGTTTTAATAATATCTTTGAACCCCTGCCCCTGGTTTTGTGGGTGTTTTTTATTTTTTGTTTGTTTGTTTAAAATAACATCCTTGTAGCCAAGTTGGGGAGGTATGGATTGGATGGATGGGCTACAAAGTGGGTGAAGGCTGTCTGGGCTGCTGGTCTCCAAGAGTAGTCGGCAGATGAAAGTCCAATTAGTGGCTTGTTACGAGCAACATTCCTCCATCATTAACACTTGTTCACTGTCTTTTAACAATCTGAACTTCAGAAATGATGTCACCCTCAGCTAATTTGTGTCAATGGAGACATTGAATTGGTGGGAGCAGTCACTGCACTGGGGAGTCAGGCTGCCACCGCAGGGGACCCTGACAGGCTGGAGGGGATGGCCTGACAGAAGTGTGATGAAATTTGACAAAGGCAATGCAAAGTCCTTCACCTGGGATGGAGTAACTCATGCAAGTGTACAGGCTGGGTATCACCCAGACAGAAAGCAGCTTTGTAGAAAAGGGCCAGGAAGGCCTGGAAGACAAGCTGGTACGTGAACCAGCAGTGTGCTCTTGTGGTGATAAAGGCCAACTGCATCATTGGCTGCAATAGCAAGAGCAGAGCTAGCATGAAAATGATTTTCCGCTCTATTTAGCACAGCTGAGGCTGCATCTGGAGTATAATGACCAGTTTGGGGTTCGCAGTACAAGAAAGATACTCGCACTTGATGTGAGAAAAGATTGAAGAGCAGAGTTTGTTTAGCCTGGTTGCCCACCATCACTCTGTCTTCTGACTCCTCGTGTTTCTGAAATGTTAATGTTATACTAATTAATAAACTTTCCATTTAGGTCAGCTCTTTATTTTCTTACTATATTTTCATTTCCATTTTCAATATTTTGCATCAGAACCTTTGCCTACGGAACAAGCTTTCTGTGTATTTCAGTATTTTTTAGACTCATAAAAACCCAAAGGTACCCCAAAGTCTGTCCTGTTTTGTAGCCATATTTGTTGTATTAACAAAAATATTACCTCTTCCTGAAAACTATGTCTTGCTTAAATTCAAATCCTTTCTTTCACTTTCACCATGTCTAAATGTTGTTCTGTTGTTTGCAGTTGATGGAAAGATGGCTCCCCCTTTAACTGGAGATTTTAGGCCTTCCCAGTTGCTTGAATCCACCATGCAGATTCGGTCTGACATAAACCCAAGGTATGGCAGGTTTCTAGGTCTTTACATATGATGGAGGGGTTTTATGTAAAGGCAGAAATGTTAAAAAAGAGCACCTTTCTTACATCTGACCGCCTCACTCTGTTTCAGCTTGTACATACAGACAGTTGCTACAATGGGTGTCAACACAGAATACTTTCAACATGCTGTTGAGATTCAAGGCAAGGTCCTGACAAGAATACCAATGAAGTTTGATGCCAAGATAGACATGAAACTGAAAAATATTAAGATTGAAACAAATCCATGCCATGAGGAAACTGAGATAGTGGTTGGAAGGTACGGTAGCATTGCTTCAGAATACTGCCTGTGCTGAAACCTTACAAAGTTCTATTCACTGTTCACTGACCTCCTACAGAGGTTTCTAGATAGGCAGAGTGGCTTTTCAGTGTGTAGTGGAACATTTGAGATAAAGACCAAGGAAGAGAAATGGGGGAGTTAAGAGTCAAAAGCTACCTAAATTATTTAAGAGTTTAATTTTTATTTTAATTTATTATTTTGTGGCTTTAATTTTTATTTATTTATTATTTTATTGTCTTTTAGGGTTTTTAATTTTTATTTTTAAATGAATGCCTTCCACGTTTTGGAATTTTTTAAAAATTTATCCTGATTTTGAAAACTTCCTGTGATATGACGAACTGATGAACTCTTACTTTGCTTTAATAATGTATATGGTTATAGTTGCATATACAATCCCTATGTTCAAACACAATATCTCTGTGTTGTCACATGATACTGACAGGGATGTATTTAACTTAATCCAAAGACAAGGAGTTGGAATAATTCACCATTTTTTGCACGTATCTCAACAGACATAAAGCTTTTGCTGTATCAAGAAATATAGGAGAACTAGGTGTTGAAAAGAGGACCTCGGTTCTCCCAGGAGATGCTTCATCAAATATTGTGGAAGAACCTTTCAAACCATCAGAGAGAGCTTCCAGTGAAGGTTTCACAATGGTAACCTATTCCTTTTTGCTTATATAGTAATATTTACCCTCTCTGTGATGCACATGGCTGCAGTTTTACTCTTGCCTATGATATACTCCCAGTAGTACTCACATACTCATCTCCAATGCAGCAAGGAGCTGACAGCATGCCAAGGAAACATGCCTATAGCTCTCAAGAGGATCTTCGCCATGGCACAGGAAGAAAAACTCATAAACGAGACATTTGCGTCAAACTGCATCATCTTGGTTGTCAGCTCTGCTTTTCCAGAAGGTCACGAGATGCCAGTTTCCTAAAAAATACATATTTGCACAGACTAATTGGAGAACATGAAGCTAAAATAGTCGTGATGCCAGGTAAAATATTGAGCATGAGCCTTGTCATCTTAGGTTTGTCGGTGCTATTTGAAGCAGTATTACCTTCTAATGTGTGTGATTGGTGTGCAGTTCACACAGATGCTGATATTGACAAAATTCAGCTGGAGATTCAGGCAGGATCCAGAGCAGCTTCCAAAATAATTCACGTGGTAAACTCAGAGTCTGAGGAAGAGGATGAGTCATCTCCATATGAGGACATTCAAGCTAAACTGAAGAAGATTCTAGGCATTGAAAATGTGTTCAAGGTAAGAGACTGAACATGGGAGGGGGGAATATTTTCCCATAAAGAAGCCAAGAATTTGCAGTGCAATGTGGAAAGGCAGTATGGGAAAGCAAAGATGGGGCTAGTTTGAAAAGTGCCAGTTCCAGGCCTGTCAGCCAGTGGCACATCCGGAGGGACTGATCCTACAGGGTGCATCCAACCGGCACTGGTCCTCCATGCTGGGCTGGATTTCAGCTGGGCAGAGTGGATCTAAGGAAGTTCTGCAGCTTCTGCAGTGAGTGAGGCAGGGAAGTTGTTGTTCCTTGAAAGGCTGATGTGAGCAGCTTATCTGATGCTCAGAGAAGTTGTACTTTGTAAATACAGAACCTGGTGTATCCCCTTTCTTGCACTTCTCTTTGAACTGTTTTTGCAGGTTGCAAATAAAACACGACACCAGAAGAAGCAGCCTTCTAAGAAAGGAAACACTATGCTAACAGAGCTTGGGGCAGACCCTGACGCAAAAAATCCCTCCAGCTCATCTTCTGCCTCCTCAGCAGTCTCCTCTTCTTCCTCATCATCTGCTGCTTCTCCCGATCGTAAAAAGGCTGCGGATCAAGATGAGAATGAGCAAGTAAAGCAAGCAGGAAACAAAGATGCAAGCAGCAAGAGCAGCAGCAGCAGTAGCAGTGGTGGCAGCAAGAGCAAGAGCAGTAAAAGCAGCAGCAGCAGCAGTAAAAGCAGCAGCAGTAAAAGCAGCAGCAGCAGCAGTAAAAGCAGCAGCAGCAGTAAAAGCAGCAGTAAGAGCAGCAGCAGCAGTAGCAGCAGCAGCAGCAGCAAGAGCAGCAGCGGTAGCAGCAGTAGCAAGAGCAGTAGCAGCAGTAGCAAAGGTAGCAGTAGGAGCAGCAGTAGTAGCAGCAGAAGCAGCAGCAGCAGGAGGTCATTGGGTCACCATGGCCATGGGCATCATTCAGGACATCTGGAAGATGGCAGCAGCAGCAGCAGCAGCAGCAGCAGCAGTGGTGACGGCAACAAATATTCCAAAATATGGGTAACTTTGTCAGTAAATTGACTGATTCTGCTAATGTCTGTAAATCACATTCCTGAAGGCATCTGGCTTTGCATCATAAATCAGGAAAATATGAGCTGACACAGTAAATTTTAGCAACATAAAATAGAAAAATTTACTCTGCAACACACCTGCAATCATTGGCTCAGATGTCTACTTCAAAGTATCTCAAAAGTTTCCACAAGTTCGTTGAAACTTTTGTTACAGGCAGGGAACCATTTTTTTGCCAATTTACTGCTTCCTGTCAATATACATTGCATGTTTCTGTCATAATTTTGCTGTAGGAGCATTAATGCTTTATATAAAGTACTTCAAATCTTGCATTATGTGCTTGTGACTAAGCATACAGAACTACGTATGAATGATAATTAGTAAAATCTTTACTTAATTCTTCCAAGTCCTTAGATTTCAATGTAATTGCTGCATTTCTTTTCTTCTGAGACTTTTCATCGTCTTGTTTTTATCATTTTCAAAGGACGATCATGAGATTTATCAGTATCGCTTTAGATCAGCGCATAGACAAGAGGTGAGACTTTCTTTCCTCAGTAAAATAAGTATGTAATATATCACAAGTCAAATGGAAATCTTAAAGGCAACTTGTTGTCTTTGTTGAAGAAAATTACAGTGCTGGCAACATTTAGAACACCAAATCAATCGTGGTGGTTCTTCTGAGATGCGTAAAGACGGAGAGCTATGTTCTCCTTTGTGTTGTGCATATGATGCCACTTGTGGCTCTGCAAAGTAGGTGCAAAGCTCTGCCAAAGCAGTACAAGGGACTGGCTTTGGTCACTTGGTTTCTTGGATTGCAATCACTGTTGATACACACCAGGATGGTACTTCAGCAGAATATTCTTACTAAGGTGTGAGCCAGCCAGGAGCAGTGTACTTGATATTAGTGTTCCTCAAAAAGTAAAAAGTTCAGTTCTGTGTGTCCTTTCAGTTGATCCTTTCCATTCAGTTGGTCCTTTCAATGTGTCCTCCAGTTGATCAGGCTCTTCCAGAAGTACATTGAATCAGTTCTGATCTTTCATATTCAATCAAGAGGCTGGTTCAATTTGACTTGCTCTGGTCCATTGTTTTTTCACACAGGGAATTCTCATCTAGACATATTACTTATTTGTCTTTTCTGAAGTGTCAGATATATTTGGGTAAACAAGATTTTTTCAGAGCTAGATCACACGTACTAAGCAGGACAAAGCATATTGCAAATCATCGAGCTGCTCAGGGTTGGAACACAAGTTTACCAACACCAAATGCCATGACATAGAGCATTCTGCAGCACTGCCTGGTGCAATTTCTTCAAGCATGCTTTTAAGTTACCCTCTTTGTGCATGATATATTTTCTTCTTGCAGTTCCCAAAAAGGAAGCTCCCAGCTGACCAACTTAGCAGCACATCCTCCTCTACCAGATCCAGTCGTGCCTCATCTCGAGCTGCTTCCCGGGTTAGTTGCATCATTTTTAGGGTTTTTTGACAGCTTGGAAGAATGACAGAGTGGCTGTGCATTTGCAGTAATTGTACAGCCGGGGTAATGGGAAAAGAGAAATACTCTAGTCTCAGGTATCAATCAAGAGAGACATGCACCATAGTTCCCACACACACTTTCCTCTAAGTGAGGTGAGGGTCCTTCTCACCTGCACCACAACCCTTCCCTTATGGGAATCCCACCCAACAGATGCCGGCAGAGACTGATCTTGTGACCTCTGCGACCAGCATGGAAGTTGAGGTGCTGTAGTGCCAGTGCAAGGACGGTGGTGGAGGCCGAGGCTAAGAGGAGCCTCAGCAGAAGGCATGCTTTAGAGATGACCTGTAGCACCTTGGCTCCTCACCACTACCCAGTCTGATGAAGTCTAGTGATGGAGTGAAGGAATTGCAGGCTATAGCATGCTTAAGGCACTGCTGTCAAAGGGGGAGGTTCTTGATATCGAAGACAACGCCCTGGATGATATTTTCTGCTAAGGTGCTGTGCAAACACAAAACCTGCTGGCTCCACAGAACTCACAGCTGAAGTGTGAGGTGAAAGCCAACAGACCAACCAGACAGATAAACAGGAGGACACTAGCTGGGGGATGTTATTGTGAGAAAGAGCGATGAATACAACTGACAGCTGATGTTGCTAGTCAAATTGAACCACTTTCATTCACAGGCAAATGTATAGGTATTAACATTGAAGCCCAAGTCATATAGTCCTTACTGTATCCTAATGATATGAGTATTTCCATGGTATCAGCTGTAGCTCAGGAAATGGCACAGTTTTTGGCTCATATAAAATTTAGTGCTAAAATCCATCTGTGCATGCATAGGCACATGCACATTCAAGACATATGCATGAGAGCTTATAGGCATGTATATGTATGTGGTACATATGCTGGTATATATTTGCAGTTCAGTTGCTTATTTCTCACTTGTCTATGTAGATCTTGCATCTAAAATGTTCCATGGTAACTCTTTTATTTTTTATTTTCTTATTCTTTGCATACTTTTTCCTCCTTCTTCTTAGCCTAAGTTTTTGGGAGATGTTAAAACACCAGTATTAGCTGTTTTTCTTCATCGCATTCGTAATGATAAGAAGACAGGAGGACTCCAGCTTGTGGTATATGCTGATGTTGACTCCATCAGGCCCCGGGTGCAGGTATTCGTGTCAAACCTCACAGATTCAAGCAAGTGGAAGCTCTGTGCTGATGCCTCAGTCCTCAATGCTCACAAGGCAGTGGTAAGGCTCAAAAATAGTTATACACAGCTGTGTTCATCACAGGAAAACCATGTTCCATGCATTTAAAAATGGATGATTTCTCTCTCCATTAAAGGCTTACCTGAAATGGGGCCGGAATTGTCAGGACTACAAGATTTCAACTGAGCTGGTAACTGGGCGGTTTGCTGCCCACCCTGCTGTACAAGTGAAACTGGAGTGGCCTAAAGTTCCTTCGAGTGTCAGATCCATAGCAGAATGGTGAGGTTTCAGTCTTCAGTGATACTTGTTCATGATATAGGTCAACTGATAAAAGTCAGTATCCACACGTGAGGTTCTAGTGGTTAAAGTACTGGCTATTACTTTATTCTCTGATCTATCTCAGTACTGCCTTTGGACATAAAAGCTGAGTGGGAGATCATAGCCAACCTATTGTAATGTACAGTAATTCCTTATGCTGGACATAGTTACTAAAAACTGAGAAACAGATCCTTCCTTTCACTGAACAGCAGATCAGCAGAGAGTGGTCATGAGGACCTAGCCAGTGATCCAGAAGACTCTGTAGCTACTTACACACAGATACGAGACAAACTGGTTGCAATGTGTGATGCTTTTTGCTTCTCGATTTCACCAGATCTTTCTGATTTGAATTTCTGAAGGTTTTACAAGTTTGTCCCTGGGGCTGCATTTATGCTGGGGTTCTCTGAAAAAATGGACAAGAATCCTTCTCGACAAGCCAGGGTGATCGTGGCTCTAACTTCTCCAAGGACATGTGATGTTGTTGTCAAGCTTCCTGATGTAATTATGAAATATTATTATCACTCTCCTATTTTTTCGTAGTAGAAAAATGAGACTGTTGCATTTTAATCACAGTGAGCCAATTCTTAGAAAAAATGAAGTAAGCATCAGTTTGGGTGCAAATGATGAAAATAACTTTTGTTTATTTTCAACCTTTTTATATTACATCCAAGAATATTCATAGACTGATTTTGTTCATGGAAAAAGAGAGTGCTGTGGGTACTCATAATGACATGCATTTCCATCTCTAGTAACTCCGTAAGATTTCACCTGATCACCTTTGAAGGGGAGTAATTAATTGTCTCCCAAATAATACCTGAATGATGACCCACACCATGAGAGAAAACTGTAAGCAGAAGCAAAAAGCTCATGGACAGTAAGTCGGATGAGCTCTGTTCACATAAAGTCTTTGTCAATCAAAGTAGAAAAAATTAAAATAAAATTCCAAATAGGAAAAAAAAGCTGATCCCAACTGTATGCTGTGAATACCTGGCAAAAGTGTATTTTGAACATGCTTTTGAATTCTTTTTCAGATGATCCTTTATGAAAAAGCCATGAGGCTTCCCCTGCCACTCCCTGTAGGTCCAAGGATACCAGCTTCAGAGCTGCAGCCTCCCATCTGGAATGTCTTTGCTGAAGCCCCCTCTGCAGTGCTCGAGAATTTGAAAGGTCAGGATCTAATTGGGTTCAGAAGCATGTTGTCCTCAGTGTCCTGATCTACTTGAGCACCTTCTAAATTTTTCTGGGATTATTTGTCTCCAGTTAATTAGGCAATATGCTGTAATAATGTGAGGATGGTTCAACTGGGAGACAATATTGTGCATATAGTACAGAAATCATCAGCATTTCAGGGATCAAGATACCAATTGAAAACATTTTTTGTTAGGTAGAGGAGTGTATTTTCCATGCCTTTTTTAGAATTTATGGGTGCTCAGAAGCCCAAAGCCCCTGTAATCCATACCAAAATATCACATAGTGGAAAAAATATAAAGCTAAAATTGTTTAGCACTAAAAATAAAATATGCCATTTAATTACTTTCTTTTATGGAAAAGCAAATACTCACTGGCATTTTATTTAACCAGCTCGCTGCTCCGTTTCCCACAACAAGATCACAACCTTTAATGATGTTCAGTTTAACTACACAATGCCAGCAAACTGCTACCACATCTTGGCTCAGGATTGTAGCTCTGACCTTAAGTTCCTGGTGATGATGAGGAATGCTGAAGAAGGCCTGAACCTGAAAGCAATCAACATCAAGCTTGGCAGTCAGTAAGTAACTCCTGCCAGATGCTGGGAGCGTGAGGGACCACATCGTCCACATTTAACATGAGAGGAGCTTAGATCTGAGCTTTAATGCAATGGTTAGCAGTCCATGGGATTTCAGCATTTCCCTTATTTCCTTTCCCTGCATATTGAATGTGACGCTGACGATGTTCCCCTGCATCTTAGGTGGCAAGAATACCCCTGATGTCATTTAAGTAGTTGAAATGAGCTTATGCTGTGATCAGTGATATTTAGTGAGCAGGAAAATGCCTTTGTCGCTGTATGCGTGTGAATGGAATACAAACAGGCTATCAACGCTCTTCTCCTCAACAGTGAAATTGATATGCACCCTGTGAACGGACAGGTGAAACTGCTGGTAGATGGGGTTGAGAGCCCCACCACGAATGTTTCATACATATCTGCTGGTAAGTGATGCAGCATCTGTTGTCTCATTTTCACATGTGTCTTAGGAGAAAGAAAGAAAGAAAAAAAACTGTCAAAGAAATTCCATCAGTTTGTATTCGATAAGTATTTCCACCTTTGGTTGTAAGGTTAATATTTAAGAACATGTATTTTACTCACTTTTATAGGAACACTTAGACTGATTAGATTATGAAGCTCTTGAAGTGGCCAAACTAAGCAAGATATAACTAACATGAAGATCCCTCCTTTTCGTACATTACTGCAGCTCCTGCTGAGTTCCAAATTTGAGAAGTGTTTTGGTTGTACTACAAAATCTTGCTTGATTGAAACTTTTTCAAGTAGAGTTTTTCTAACTCACCACGCTTGTGTATCAATGTTTTTCCTAATTTGATTTGTAGGTGCAGATTTTGCTTGCATTCTGAAATATGCTAGAAATAATATATGGAGAACAGGAAAAACAGCCTGCTTGCTTCTCTCAAAGCAGGAATAGATTATTTTCTGAAAGGTACAGGAGAACTGTGTTTCATTCTGTGCTATGCGGTCAGGGGCTATATACAGTGCAGGTATTTCCTGACTGTAGAGCTGTAGTATAAGAATCAGGATAAATCTTGCTGAAATTGGGTTAGCGTCTGCCAGTGCTGAGCTCTGTCCTATTTGTTACATACTTGGGAAGTGATAACTGTACTAGAAATGGCTCCAGTGAGTGTCACGGTGTTCTTTGTATTTCCTCACTCCAATATAGTGTACTCAGGGCCTTGTATACCTGCACAACTATACAGATATTACAGACAGCTGTGTAATAATTTCTAGAAATAAATATGAATGTGTTAATAGCCCAAAGAAAAATGAGTAAATCTGTGATCATTAAAACTATTTTCCAACTTTTAACAAATATCTATTTTCTATACATATACATTTCTACATCATTTTGCTGTATGTTTTGTTTCTTGAATAGAACAACTGAGGAATTTCAAGGAAAAGAACATTTTAGAAACATGACAGTTGCTATTTTCTTTCTTAAAGAAGCTAGGTTGGGCCTGGTTTGGTTTTGGTTTTGCTTTGCTTTATTTTGTTTTCCTTCTAGGTGCTTCTCTGTGGATCCACAGTGAAAAGCAAGGGCTTGTACTTGTTGCCCCAGCCTATGGCATTGATAAACTGTACTTTGATGGATACACATTCAGGGTATAGTTCTTCCTTTTCATATGCTTGGGCACGGAGAAATTGCCATAGGATTTCCTTAAATCTGTATGTGTGAGTGCAAGAGCATAGGGTGGCAAAACCAACTCTGTTCTGGGCCCAAAAAACCCAAAAGGGAAGATGAAACTACCGGATTGCACAGTCCTGCTCTTTATTTCTGAATAGGAGGAGGGACTGGCAAGAATACCTTATTCTTGCAGGACGGGTGTGCATTGGGAAATGGGCCTGTGAGTGTACATACACTGACCCAGCAGTGCAAGAAAAATGAGTTTCCAGCTCCGGTCCACTGTTCTGGCAGCTGTATCATTCCTTAAATCAGCAAAAATGCAGCCATTCTTTTAAAGGCTGCACTAAAAACAGTATGAAAGGAAAATGTAAGAAATTGGTAAACCATACTGTATCTGTCACCTATACTATGAAAACATCCATCAGACAAAAGTTTCAGCATATTAATAGTCTAAAATATTAATAACTTAAATACTAGACTGGCACAGCATGTTTTAAAGGCTTTAACAGTTAAAGACGCTGCAGCACCACAGGACTTTAGCATCTGATGGTCAGACCCTTCTGAATTCTTAGCAAAGAGATTTTAAATGTTTGTGCATTAACTTATACTGAAAGGGGCCTACATAGCAAAAATCTGCTCCATAGGTTGGGGTTTTTTTTAACTCGAAATGGTTCTGGTTTTGTTTTTTCTTGAAGATTCAAGTTGCTTTATGGATGGCAGGGAAAATGTGTGGCATATGTGGAAAATATGATGCAGAATGTGAAGAGGAATATCGGATGCCCAATGGATATCTAGCTAAAGATGCGGTGAGCTTTGGGCATTCTTGGATTTTGGAAGAAAAGCCTTGTACAGGAGGTATGCAAGCTCTAATAAATTTAATATAATATTTCTGCAGTTGTATAGAAAATGTAGAATTTATTTAGAAAATGTAAAATCCATAAACATTTTGAAGAAAGCATTTAAAAAGGGTTCATTATTGTGTTAAGTATAAAAAAAATTTGTCAGTTTAGAAAGGAATAAGAAATTACACGTTAAACAAGCCAAAAAGCACAAGTCAGTTGAAATTAAATAACCAAGCTGAAACAAAATCTTTGTTTCAGTTTTGAAGTGTTTTAGAAGATCAGAAAAGAATGTAAGAGGATAAATTCACACAGGATGCTTTGATTTAAACACAACAGCATTTTCCAGCCAGTATTTGATCCATCAAAAAAATCAGATGGGGATTAGTAATTATTTTACCTTGGCTGACCATCTGATTTTTGAACCAGTGCAACCTGTCAAGCAGAGCACTCAAGTGCATGAGTAGTTCCAGGGACATAATTACATGGTTGAAATAAGAAAAGCTGCATTTTAAGTGTTTCAGTAGATTAGGATCTTATGGTGCACTCAGTGCTCTCAGCTGAGGTTATGATGCAACAGCAAACCATAGTGCTGCAAGGAGAATGGGCACATTGGCTTTGTAAAGAAGATTTGTCCTGCTGGGAAGGACTTCCTCAGCCCCTGGAGATGGCTTCTACATGTTTAGCTGTACATCAGCTGTTATTCTGCTATAAGTTTGTAAAGAATAGTGGGCCTCAAACTTCCTTTAGATGGATATGGAGTCTACACGCATGTGCATGATAGTATTCCCATGGTTGATAGTGACCACATACTGTGCTTCCATTTAACACATGGTGGAAACAGCTGAAATTTTACTGAATAAAGCTTATAGTCAGCAATAAATTGTGATCCATTTAGCTTCTCACAGACTTGTAACTGCTTGTCCTGGGAACCCAAAATGTGATCAGTATTACTGGCTGGCAGCAATGACTTTTGGTTTCTCTCTGCAGCAATATTTTTATTTGGTCAGAAATCCCTCCTTTATTTCCACTACTGAGTATTCAACACTTTCAATGTGGTTTTGCAGCTATTCAGTAAGCCAGTTTACTCTGAAAAATGTTTATTAGAAATTACATCAGACTATGTTTCTACATGCTAATCTAGAAATAAACCAGTTGCATTTGAAATTAACCTTCTATAGCTCCATATCTAATTAACTGATTTGAAAAACTTATCAGTCAGTGACACTGCTTCACTTTAATCAAAATACAGTTTTCATAGAGGAAAGTTGTTTGCAAATTGGCAGTGTTGGCAGATGGGTCCTTCTGGGGAGAGCTGAAGGTTTTGAATGTAAGCAGGTAAACTGTCACCAGTGATTGTGTTACAGCCTGCAAACTGCGACACTCCTTTGTGAAGCTTGAGAAGACAGTTCAACTTGCGGGTGTCGAGTCCAAGTGCTATTCTACAGAGCCCGTCCTGCGCTGCATGAAAGGGTGCTCAGCCACCAAGACTACTCCAGTCACTGTTGGTTTCCACTGTCTGCCAGCTGGTAAGTAAACAGAAATCTTACTGAATAGGAGCTGCACAAAAGTCTAAATAGATTGTGCCTTAACTTGGTTATTCCACTAGAAGCGTGTGAATAATCTAACATACCCACAGGCAGGGATGGATTTACTGTGGTATTGACTGAAGATGCTTCCCTGTTTTCATTAATATGTAAAACTTCCTTTAGTGAGAGAGATGTTTTTCTGTTGTAACTTCACTACGTTTTCTACTATACCGGAATTTAAAATCTAAACTGAACTCCCTTTGAGCTAACAAGGTGAGGGCAGGGTAACAGCACAGTCAGCATTGTGACTCAGCTGAAAATCTGTGTATTGCAGCCGGTGAGGACTCAGCCACATCAGATCATGTGCAGCACCCTGAAACGGGCATCCTCCCCTTGTATATTTTTATATATCAGTGCCTTTGGGAGCGATCCTATTTCACTGAGCTGATTTAGGCAATAAAAGGGCAGGTGTGGATGGAATTCCTACACACAGGTGCAGTGATGTAGGAGGATGTCTTTTTTACAGGTGTATTGTAGATTCTAAGATATTAGATTAGATAGATATAAATTATATCATGATGGGTTCATGTCTGTTTTCCAAGTTTGTTTTTCCTCTAAGACCACAATATCATTTCCTAAATGTATTATAATAAAACTCTATATGAAAGTAGTAGTTTTCAAGGTTGAACTGGCTTATTAATTAAGTGGGCTTCCTGGAACATCTCTGCGTGACTTAGACAAATATAAATATGTAAGCTAGTGAGGAGAAGCCAAGCCTGCTGTAATTAATGACTAGTGCATGGTGAGCGCTGTACCTTGCAAAACTGCTTCTCAAGGATACTGTTTACTTTTCATTTTCTTGTTCCCCATCAGACTCAGCTACCAGCCTGACGGACAAACAGACAAAGTTCGACCAGAAGTCAGAGGACATGCAGGACACTGTTGATGCACACATAGCATGTTCTTGTGAGAACGAAGACTGCAGTGCATGAAGCTGTACTTTGCAGCACAGGAGAAAACAGAAACACTTGAATGTTTTTATTATGTGGTGTAAGAAAACTCATCTTAAGGAATAATAGGGATAGTAAATTAAGTGTTTAAGGACGTGTGGAATCTTCCCAAGTAATTTAAAGTATTAAACTTTATTATTGTAGAAACTGTTATGATTGTCCATAAATATCTGATTTCATAATAAATCCATGCATGGAAAAAATTGTGAAGGCTTCCTTATTTCACTGGTTATGGAAAGGGGAGTTTTGTGTTGCTTCTCCTCACCCCCTATTCCATAGACTTCTTGAGTCTGTGACCATCTTTTGTGCACCACGCACGTCTCTGTGTTGGGCGCCACTGGGGATATGGGTTGGGCAGCTGTGGTACCACGCTTGCTTCCCCCAGTGCTTTCCTCCCTGGTGCTGGGATCCTGCACACCCGGAGCAGGAACTGATCACCTCTGTGTGGTGCAGCACCCTCTGCAGCAGCAACACAGACGTGGTGTCCTGCAATAACTACTTGACAGGGCAGTGCTGCTGTAGAGAACAGCAAGATCAGGGAATAAGCCCGAACCTCATGCCACTGGACAAGGCTGCTCTGAGGGAGACAAGAACACGTAATGTTCCTGATGCACCACATGAGAAGATAGTGGGAACCGGCAGTTTTTGAACAGGACACAGTGGACTTACCCAAGTATACCACCTGCCAAAGGGTCCCAAGCAGAGCCAGACCTTTGCACTTTGGGTGAGCTGCCCCAGCCTCTGTGCCCAGCATGAGCCTTTGCTGTGGCCACAATCAACAGGTGGGCTCTGCCTCCTGCCTACCCGCTGCAGGTCTGCATGGGCATGGTTAGGGATGTGCTCATCTGCCGCCAGCGCTGGAGCCCAAAGGATTCCAGTGGACCTGGAAGATGTTTTCTGTTTTTCCCTAAGGCTGTGCTTGCAGACTGAGTATGTACATCAGGTGAATTTGTTTTTCACAGAATTGCCCTAGGAGATGGTGTAGACATAACCATCAATGCTAATGAGCTTGTTGGCATAACGAGTTTTGCAGAAATTTCAATAAAAATGGTATTGTATTTTCTTAAGTTTATCTGCCTTAATTCATCAGCGTTCTCCCAATTGATACACATACATTCAGCCCTTTTTATTACTGACTGAACACGCATTCGTTTTTTCTATTGAAGTTTGTTAATGCAAAGCAGAATGTGATCCTACCAAATTGTTAAACATGTAGATCTTCAGTAAATTAATTAAAAGAGAAGCAAGTTATTTGGCTCGAAAAATCAGTAGAAAACAATGAAAGAAAAATGGCATTTACCTATGACCTTGTGGGGCGGAGAGGTAATCACTGGCTAGTTTATGAAAGCACTTGACAACATTTTGTAAAAATTGCGTCATTTGGCTTTCCCCAGCAGCTTTGGTTCCTTCCACAGATGCATGTAAGTGAGCTTTACAGTTTGGGAAGTTGATGTCCTTAGTACCAAAAAGAATATGTTTGAAAGACGGGCGTAAATATGCAGTTATATACAGTTTAAATGCTGTCACGGTACCTTGAGCTACAATTTGATGGGGAACTGGTAGCAGGCAGTGTTTGGGCACTACCCAGCAGCAGCAGCAAAGTAGAGAGCTGGTGGGTTTGCTGCTTGCCTGGAAGTCACATGGAGCTGGGATGGGAAGCACAGACTTCTGAGGTAACCCCTGAGGCCGAATACAGCAGAAGTCGGGGCTTTGCACGACCCCTGGGGCTGGGCTCCACGGCAGGCTCTGGCATGAGCTCCCAGCTCCAGTGGGGCCAGCCCCTGGGTTCCTCTCTTCTCAGCCTACCAAGCCTGGAACTCGGGTTTGGAGACGACTCTACTCTTCCATCCTCCGTGCTCAGGTGCGAGGGCTGTGATGAGCTCAGCAGTAACGTCCCGGCAGGAGACCCACAGGTGAGCATCACCCAGCCACCATGGCAGCCAGAGCACCCTTGAGACTGTGGGGGGATGTGGCCTGTGGGTGTCCACCTCAAAAAGGGCTGCGGTGAGGCCTCAGCCAGCCCCTGCCCCTCTCCCTCACTGCCATTGTGGAAAGAGCTGAGCACAGCTCAAAGGAAATGCTGTCCAGGACAGACCCTGGGAACAGCAAAGTTGTTTGTCACCCTCATAATTTTCTTAGGACTTTTTCTTTTCGTTCTCTTTTTAATTCAGGTTCCATCCTTTGGAGAAATATGAAGCATGAAAGGTCTGTGAGTGTGTGAGGAGACAGGCTGGGCATTGAAATTGTTCTTGACATATTGGATAAATGATCTAGAAAATAAGAGGGTTCAGTTCTATAAAGAAACCCCCAAAGGTGAAGTCCTCACCAACAGGTTTTGCCTTCGCCTTGAGCAGAAGTATGGATGATCCCACCCTGTGGCAGCAGCATGGCTTGGGTGACCAGGGGTGCAACATTTGCTGCCCAAAGCGGTGGGGATGGGGGCGAGACTCTGCAAGCCTTTGGCTGGGGGTTTTGGGGAGACCCTGCCCTTACAGCTGGGCACAGCCCATAAAGTCCCCAGGAGGACCATTATTTTGAGGAGTATCGCGGTTCATGGTGTTTTAGCAATACAGTGCTATAATTTTGAGACACTGAATACAAGCATTGCTGCATTTAACCTGTCGCCACAGCAGTACTCTTCTGCTTGCACTGCCACTGACCCCAATTCCTTGCTGCCCACAAGGTGGTTTATTGGTTTGTTTTGTGGGTTTTTTTTAAATCTATGCAGCTGCATATAGTTATGCCATAATATGTTTGCTTTTGAGCCTCAGTTACCAGTCACCAGTAACTGAGTGACTCAGATCCTTTAGCTATGTTTACCATTTACCAAATCTCCAAAGACACAATACAACTCACTAGTGACTGGATTTGCTCTGCTATCATGCCCCATCAGTTTTACAAGGGAAGGGGTTAAAACAAACAGGACCAAAATATAGTGCCAGAAAAAACACAGTGAAGTATTTCTCATGCTTCAAAATTCTTTTTTTTTCTTTTTACACTACAGATGCAATTTTTGATATAGGAACAAAATCCATAGTTTGGCAGACATTATAAACTATATCCCACCTGCCAATTATAAAAAACATCAGCTAAAGAGCATATGAAAACTAAACTGCCTTGGATAGGAGCCACTGTTCTGTTGCTGAGAAACTGAATCCAGTCCCTTCCCACAGTGAGCTGGGCAGCAGCTTCGGTTCCCCACTCGTGGAGGAGAAGGTTGGTGGGCAAACGGTGGCCGTGTGGCACCAACATGAATCCCTCAGTCCTGGGGCTGCCGTAACCCTCCCTGCTTCTGTTGCTGATGGAAACGGTGCAGGTGGCTCTGTCTGCTCCGGCTGAGCCCAGCTCCATGCCCTGGCAGTGAGGAGCCAGGGGACCCAGGGACCCGGCCAAACCCTGGAACCAAGAGCAGCCTGTGGGACCTGTGGGGCTGCCTCCAAATTGTGGGCTGAAAATTGCCACCCCTTGTTGCATGATGTGAAATGAGTTTGGGTGAATCACACTTTGTAGACCTCTGTAAACCAAGAGGTTTGTGTTTGTAACACCCATCAGCCTCATCCATCTCACCTTGCGGGGGCAACCCATGCCCCTCCGTGGCTAACCACGCTGGCGAAAGAGGCTGACGTGTTAGTCCTGTAAGAGAAGGCCAGTCAGGGAAGCATGACCATCAGTGGCGTTCAGCCATGGCCTTTGTGACAAGGACGGGAGGGAGGTTTGTGTTACCGGGTGAAGTCCCTGTCCCCAGAGAGCAGGGCTGTGGGTGACAGCCCGCCCCGCTCGCAGCAGGGTGGGTATCGGCACGGTGTCACAGGAAGGCTGCCCGGGGGCTTTGCACAATCCTGCCGGGGCACTATCAGTTAGATAAGCTGTGGGCATTATGGTCAGGTCAGGATAACCTGGGCAAAGTCAGCACAGACTGCAATAGCACCAGGTGCTGCCAGTGAATAAGGATAATAAGTAGTTTTTCTTACAGGATAGATATTTTGGCTTTAACTATATTTTAATACTTTTAAGCACTTGTTTCAAAAAGTACTTTTAGTGCATTCAGTTGGTGAAGTGAGAACAAAAGTAGTTGTGATGGGTTTGGCAATATTATCCGGCGCCTTGTCCCCAGCCCCCTCTCCCTCAAAGATTTTGAGTGTTTGATAAAAAGTTGATAACTCAACAAAATTCACTGTGCCTGTTAATAATTCTTCTATAAAAGCCGCACAATTTCCCTTGCAGTCTTCAGTCGCTTTTAGCATGAGGGGACTCATCCTGGCCCTGATGCTCGCCCTTGTGGGTAAGTCAAAGCTTTACCAGCACTGCTGAGCTGTGATGGCCACTGGGGTCCTGAGCAAACTGCATCTCCTTGGGGCCTTTCAGGGATATTTACAGCTCAGTGTGCTGAAGCCCTTGTACGATTTTGGCTGTAAACTATTAGATTTCTGTGCCTAAGCTTAGCAGCAGGGGAAGAGCCAGGCAAGCAGCAGCTAGCAAGTGGGGCTGGCATGGGCTTGGTGTCCTGGGGGTTTGGGGTGCACCCTGGGAGCCCATTACTGGTTATTTGCCAACCTTTAGCACACTGAGAAAATGAATAATAAATGTAAAGTGCCTACAGACATGAGGGGGTTTCTGACACATCCTTTTCTTTCCTCCCACGCAGGGGGCCAGAAGCAGGATCTCGGTAAGTGCGCTCCAACCCCAGCGAGCAGCTCCCACGCTGCCCTCCCCTACCGCCGTGCCTTGCCCACTGCTTGCACCCAGTTTTTGGCAGTAGCAGCCTCACCCTTCTTTGCTGGGATCATTCTTGTGAGTAACATCACAACAGCCATAGAAAAGGTAGTGTTTCTGTTACATTTTATTTTTCGATAGAGCCAGTTTTTCATACCGGCAAGACCTACCTGTATGGCTACGAGAGCTTCATCCTGCATGGGCTGCCCGGCAGAGGCCTGGCGATGGCGGGGGTAAGGCTGACCTGCAAGCTGGAGATCAGCCATGTGTCTCAAAGCGACCACCTTCTTCAGGTAAACCACCATGGGCATGGGAACCCCCTCACCCCCCCCAAATTATGTGGCTACAGATGTTCAGTTTATGCCTCCAGGCTGGTAAAATAAATGATAGTAAGATGTAGAGCACACACACAGGCTTAGGACCCTTCCCAGTGCCAAGATGATGCCGTAAGCCCAATGTCAGACCAAGCAGCTTCGCTCGGGCAGTGATGATTTCCCCATGATGCGCAGAGGGGCAGGGATGGGCACTGAACTTTGCACCCTGTACCCATGAGCTGTGCTAGGGGAGAGCCAATGGGACCACTGGAGTGTCTGCAGCTGTAGCCAAACTGCTTTGGGTTACGAGTATTGAATTACAGAAAGTGCCATAGGCTTCCTTGCAGCCTGAACATCTGCAGGAGGAAGCCAGAACTGCTCCAACTCTGCTGCCATCAGTACCTGAGCCCCCTTGACTAAAGGTGCCTTAGGTTCACCTCCATGTGGAAATATGGCAGCCAGCTGCTCTAAAGAAATGTCCTTAAGAGTTTTGCTAAAGTGACACTAAGCTTGAGTATGAAAATGGGAATTCAGGCATGAAATGTCCATATTTTTCAACCTGGTCCATAGCCTGAGAAAAGCTCTGTGCTTGAATTCAGGTATCACATGAGAAAGTCCCATCTGTCTCCTTTATCTTCCTTTTGATATTCTTCACATAGACATTAATTCAAATGTGAAGAATTCTAATGGTAATGCTTGTTCTTGGCATAATGATACCAGATCTGGAAGCGAAAAGATTAAACCAAACAGCTTAAAATACTGGCATGGAATGAAAGACCACAGAAAAGAGATCTAGGAGACACCACGTGGGGAGAAAGCTGTAAGAGGGCACTTAGCATTCTTCCTAGGAGTTTACTTAATCTGTAATCCTGTGCATATATTACTGAAACAGTGTGAAGGAATACTATTATCAAACTTCACACACTGCTGCAATTGCAGGCTCTGTGTAACCTTGCTAGAGCTGTTATAACGTTAGCAATTGTAAACAGTAGTCTTGAGTAGGATTTAGTTTGAGAAAACGTGACCAGAGGCAAGCCACCCTTGCAACATTGATTATCAATGCCTAAAATAAAGCAGAGCACTAAACCCACACCATTTCCCTCTATGCAGGAACATGTACTTTTACGTATGAGGGTAGGAGGTGTGCGTGTATGTGTATGTAACTAGATATGTATGTGCATGCAGGCACGCATTTCCCACTAGGTAGCAGTCAAGGACTTGTGCGCAAGCTTTACAGCTTGATAAACTCAAAATGATGACAGCCACTTCCAAAGAAAGAAACGTCAGCTCCTGCTGGGCCAACTCCTGTGCAAGGTCCTGCGGTCATCTCTGTTTCCCCATCAGCTGTGCTGCGGCTTTGGTGCTCTGGGATGTGCTGGATCTGGAGCAACAGCCAAAATAGCCCCCATGTGTTTAGGTAGGCAGCTCGAGCAATGGCTTGGCTGCCTTGCAGACTGAAGGGAGATCTCACTGGACATCCGGGGAAAACGGGAGAGTATCCTTTCTATACAGATTCCTGGCAGCTGGTGTTTCACTCACCCATCAAGCTTCACCAGACTTGCTGATGTTTTGAATGCTGCTTGCACAATTTCACTTTTCTGGCAGAAATTCTTCATGGAAATTGCATTTTCAAAGATGTTTTTTAGGCCCAGCACAGGAGTCCAATGAGGAAAACGTTTCCTGTGGTGTTGGACAAATGGCTTGTGTCCGGCCATGGATTGGAAGTGCCCAGCTTCCTTGTTATTGCACTATTTCAAACTGATGGTGAACAGGATGAATGTTTTCTTAATTTTGTTCACAGATCCGATCACCAAAGCTGGAAGAATTCAATGGTTTCTGGCCCACAGACCCCTTCACTCCATCTTCAAGACTCACAGACACCATTGCTGCATGCCTCAGCCAAGCCTTTAAGTTTGAATACACTGAGGGGAGGGTTGGAAGTATTTTCGCCCCTGAGGACTGTCCCATCCTGTGCACTAATCTAGTGAGAGGGATTCTGAACATGATGCAGATAACCATCAAAAAGTCACAAAATGTGTATGAACTACAGGAGGTTTGTTCTTTCCATTCTGATTTTACTTTTATTCTCATTTTACTGTTATGTAGTAATTTGCCTGTACATAGACTTCCCAGGCAATTTTCTTTGACCTATTTATTGCTGTTTCAGCTGCAAAGTTCACTGCGTTTAATCAATATTCACAGGCTGGGATTGAAGGCATCTGTCAAACCAGGTACGTTATCCAGGATGACAGCAAGAATAACCGTGCCACCATTTCCAAAAGCAAGGACCTGACCAACTGCCAGGAGAAAGCGGTGAAGAACATGGGAATGGCATACATCCGCCCCTGCCCCACCTGCCCCCTGGTACGAGCAGCACGGAGCCCTAATGCCACGCTCGGGCATAAGCCACTGCTAAACACTCACATATCACACTGATGCTAGTAGGGATTTTGGCTCATCTGTGCTAATTAACTTCCACCTGTTCTTATTTCTGAGTGGGTCTCTTTGCACTTCTAGAAAGTCAGAAACATCAAGGGCACGGTGATGTTCACCTACAAGATGAAGTATGATGACAGCGGGGCCTTGATGACATCTGCTACATCCAAGCAGGTGTACCAGGTCTCTCCCTTCAATGAACCCAACGGGGCAGCAGTCATGGAGGCAAGGTAGGCACTGTGCATGTCCTTAGCATAGCTGTGATGATTATCAGAGACAGAAGGAGATGCCTAAAACATATTTGCTGTTGATTTGAGAGTTAACAAGAAGCATCTGGCTTGTGGGCTGCAAAGGGCCAAGGCACCGTACATTCCTCAGGATGTCCTGCTAGGTACCATGTCCTGCCATTTGGGAGTTTTGCTGGATGAACAATCAGACTGGGACCTAACATCCTGAACCATTTGTCCAACCTCTCAGAGACTTTGGCAAACTCTAATGAAACCTCTTGCCAGTCCTGTGACATTTCCAGATAATCCTGAGCAATGCATAAACAGAGAAGTGCACGATCCACTTGTGCTCAATGCAATGGTCCTGCTGGGCACCCCTCAGTCTGCTCCAACCACTGCACGTGTCCTCCATGCACACAATGTGGTTAAAGGCTACTGATGCATTTCCTTCTTTCCCTTGAAGACAAGAACTGTCTTTGGTCGACATTAGAAGGACTCCCATCAGTGCACCAAAAACTCAACTGCAAAACCAGGGGAGTCTTCGTTATCATTTCTCAGGAGAGCTACTCCAGATGCCAATTCCTCTAATAAGGATTAGAAATCCAGATTTACAGGTATTAGAGGCTTACTTTTCATATTCTTCCATTATTTATGAGGTTAGCAGATTATCACATAACTATTTTAGACGTGGATGCTTCCAACCGTCTGTTTTTTCCCACAGTTAACAGAAACACTGCAGCAATTAGTTCAGAATAATGAGGAAGCAGCCACCAAAGAAGCTTCAATACAGTTCTTACGAATGGTCCAGCTTTTTCGTATAGTGACCCTTGATCAAATTGAGTCTTTGTGGGTGCAGTTTGCCAACGACCTTCCCTACAGGTAACTGTATTGCCTTCAGCCAGGATTTCTGATCAGAGGCATACTGGGCAATGGGGATAATGAATCCTCCTCTCCCTGGCAGGCATTGGTTTCTGAGTGCCATCTGCGCTGCTGGAGCTACTGACACATTCAGATTCCTGAAGCAAAAAATTCATGATGAGAAGCTGAACATCTGGGAAGCAGCTGCCACTCTCCCTCTCGCCTTCCATTTCGTTACACCCAACAAGCAAACCCTAGAAGTTGCCTCAGTGAGTACAGATCATTCTTCCTTCTATTTCCCTCTCGCTCCTTTTTAAAGGTGAATTCACAGCATTATAAATGAAAGATGCAACATATTTCCTTCTAAATTTGTAAAATGTGAGGTATTAACAAAAATGGGGAAAGCTTTAGAAAATGTTTCCAAACACTTGTTGCCAAAATTTTTTAATGGCTTTGTTATTTACTATTACATCCCACAAATCCTAAGAAAATTGCTATTGATTTCTTTTTGACAAAATAAAAATTAAAAAAAAATAGAACTCAAGAAAATAATATCATGTAACCAAAATCTAAGGTACATACAGTAAAACTGGAGCAAGTGCATTTACTTTTATTGTAGCTGAACGACTAGCATTAGATTTAACTTCTGAAAATATTTAGGAAAAATCCAAAGCAATTCTATCTATTTATTCCTCAAATGTAACTTCCACTAAATACCAGCTCTAGTTACTAGAAACAATAAAGACTACTACTTCTTCTGCAGACTTTTCTGACCTGTCCCCAAATCCAGAAAGCACCAATGCTTCGAATAATTGTTTACCTGGGATACGGTAGCATGGTAAATAAATACTGTGCTCAGACTTCACTTTGTCCAAATGAACTTCTTCAGGTAGGTGGCTGTCATTTCTTATTCGTAAGGGGTGAAGAAATTTGTAAAATGCCTGTAATTTAGCTCTGACAATGCTGGCAATTAGGTAACTCACTGTTTACGTGCCTCACTCTTAGCTGTGATTGCCTGCAAAATTGCGAAGGGAGAATGAAACACTGAGCTGATGCCTTTGAAAAATCTGGTCTTAACAGTTCAGAATTTCAAATGTAAGTGGTAGAAGCTCATGGGGATAATGGATCCTGTAAACAACCTGAAACTGAGTTTAGGTATGACAAATTTCAGATTAAAGCAAAATAATTATGATTCTTCTCTCTACTTTTACATTAGGTAGTGTGTACTTAAAAAAATCTATTAAAAAGGCACTAAAGTGTGAACACAAGCAAAGCTCTATATATGTCATAGGTTAGGGCTTCCAAAGAGGCCCTGCTACATAATTACATATCACTGTCAGAAATATTCAGGACATTGTCCTCGGACTACGCAGCTCTGGCCCCTTTCTCAGAAGGAGCACAGCACTGAGATGGGCTGCTGCTGTTTGACATGTTTAAACCTTCCAAAAAAGAGTGAAACAAAGCCAAGCCACCAGAAGGGTAATTTGTCTCTTCAGAACAGCAAAACTGTTTAAGTAAACTTGCTATCGCTATAGGAAGTGAAAAATATGCAAGTGTAATCCTGCAGCTGTGCAGACCCTGGGGGCTGCAGGCTGGCAGGGCTGGTGGAGGTGCCCCAGGGAACCACTGAACCCAGTGTCAGCTCGGGGCTGCTCTTGGTGCAGGCATCCACCTAGGATTGTCTCCTACACTCGGCCTCAGGTGCAATTTAAAATCAATTACAACACGGTGTAAGGAGAAAACCAAGTTTGCCTGTATGTTTGACGTCTGGGATCCTGATAATGGTGGTGATATTTTTCCTGGGAGAAAAATCTGAAAAGCTTTACTCGGGGCTCTGCCCTGAGTTGTTTTGCTTGCTATGGCGATGTATATTTTCATGCATTATTACAAGATTGTTACCTGATAAGATGAACACAGTCTGTTGTGTTTTCAGCCACTCCACGACCTTGCTACTGAAGCCACCAGCAAAGGTGATGCCAAAGACATGGCCTTGGCCCTGAAAGCCATTGGCAATGCAGGAGAGCCGGCCAGCATCAAACGCATCCTGAAGTTTTTGCCAACATTTTCGCCGGCTGCAGCTTCATTACCAAATAGAATTCATGTTGATGCCTTGTTGGCCTTGAGGAAAATTGCCAGAAAAGACCTTGTAAAAGTAAGTGAAATTCTTATTTAAAAAATGTCTTAGAGCGTATGATTTGGGTTGACTTAGTGATTCAGGAATAATAAAGCCATCACATAATGTTAGCAACTCTGGGCAGACTTCTCAGTTACTGGTCTTCCTCTTGTCCTACAAATTCCTGACACCACCTCATCCGTGTTGATATCCTGAGAAAGATGTTGCTTTGGTCACTGTAACACTGGGTCCATTTCTAATGGCTGTTTCTTCCAGGCCTGTTCACTGTGCACCCAGCAATATCTTGATTTTCAGTGACAGGTCCCACACTCAAGTCTCTGGTTTGGGTTTTGTTCTCCATTCACTGCAGAACACACATGCATGGTTTAGGAACCACTTCTTGCTGAGAAGTTATGAGGTACTTACAGGTTGTATCTTCTTTCTCTAGGTAAGGGAGATCTCCCTCCAGGTCTTTATGGACAACGCACTTGCTCCTAACATCCGAATGGTGGCTTGTGTTGTCCTCTTCGAAACTAAGCCTGGTCTTACAACTGTAACAGCTATGGCCAGCTCGATGCTGACGGAACCCAGCTTACAAGTAGCCAGTTTCACATACTCACACATGAAGGCTTTGGCAGTAGGCAGGATCCCACAGCTCTATAATCTGTAAGTAGAGGAAGAAGTATATTTTTAAGTAGCAAATGGTGATTTTTTTTCCTTGCAGTTTTCTAAGAATTTGGTCACAGTTGACTATCTTCATATGACTTTAACTCTTTATTACTCAGATCTGCTGCTTGCAACATTGCCATTAAACTACTGAGCCCCAGACTTGACAGGCTGAGCTACCGTTACAGCAAGGTCATGCATGTTGGTGATTATTCCTGTGAGTACCAGGTGCCCTGCTCACCGCTTCCGCTTGCATAGCCAAAGGCCTCTGTTTTGTTCCATGATTTTCATCCAAAATCCAAACACGGGCTGTGAGATTAGTGCACTCTTGAAATTGAAAAAGCACAAGAGCTTTTCTAAGATGCAAAATGCCCTGAGGGTGTTCTACTGCTCTCTGGGTATCTGCTGGGGAAAGCAGTGCCTGCACATGGATTTAGGCCTCCTTCTTCAGTCACTGTGGCTGTGTTGACTCTGCACTAGAACAAAGCTCTCCTCTTGAAGCTGCAAACTTGAGGACCTGTGGGGCTGAATCCTGGCAGAACCCCTTGTGATCTACCACAGCATGTACCTGAGGTAGCTTACATGTACCAGACACCTCGGAGACCCTAACCAAAATCTCTGCTGCTTTTTATTCCTATGATAGCCGAGTATCAGGCTGGTGCCATTTGGAGGGTCTACCTAATGAACAGTCCCAGCACCATGTTTCCATCTGATATAATCACAAAAGTAAGAGGATATTATGCAAATACTGCAACGGATATTATTGAGGTAAATATTTAATTAAAACAGCCAGCTAGATCCAAGCCAGTTACAGATAGTATTACTTGTTAAGCCATTTGGACTGTGATGTAGTGTTTAACTGCATCTCTGCCTGTGAAGGTGGATGTGGAAGAGAAAATTTAGAAAATGATTATGATTTTGCTTGGGCTTCTTTTATTTGGGCTTCTTGACATATACATTCATTGATGAATGCATTCAGCACAGGCATGAAAATCTAGGAGAGCAGAGGCAAGCTCACCCAGCAGAACATTCATCTGCCTACCTGAAGTTGCATGGCATCTAGGGTATTTTGCATAAGTACACGGAAATAGCATCTGAAATTAAATTTCAGCCAGCAGTGCAGCTAAGGCAGCATGAAGCTCCATGTAACAGCATGCAGGCTTCTTGGGCAAGCTTAGCAGCCTGGGATGAGCTCTGCGCTGCCCTAAAATTATCCCTGCTGATTAATTCAAAGCTGGCTCAGCACGTCCTCAGCATCCACAGCCGTAGCCCGCAGTCATCTGCCAGGTAGACATGGCCTTATAAGTGCAATGGCTTCATGCAGTATGTATTTAGAGCAGCCTCAGTGAGTGTGATACTAAGTACAAAGGTTTTCCTGATCTCTCATCTACTTGGGCTGTGACACCTGACTCTGTTTCCTACAGGTGGCTCTCCAGTCACAAAGCCTAACCGAGCTTATCAGGAAGAAAAATATTCCCTTTGCCGAGTATGATACATACAAGACACTGAAGGAACTTGGTAAAACGGTATGTCTCTGTGGGCCCTTCTGACCTGCTTGTAATACACGGTTCCTGCCAGCACCGGGGTTGCATCACCCACTCACCGAGCCGTCCCTTTGATGTTTCCGTGAGAAAGGAGTCGGTCAGCCTGTTTGGTCACGGAAAGATGTACTTACATTGTATTTTCACTGTCAACAGATGCTACCTTTTCCTTCAACATGTGTCAGCCCTTAATGTACAGTACAAAAGGTGATGATGACACTGGTAGCCAAAATTCATGTGTTTTAAAGTGTATGTTAAAACACAGTAAGTGGTTGCGCTTCTCTTTTAAAATGATTCTTGAATAAGAGTTTTGTCTATGAGTCCTTAGGTGTCGCCCACTACTTACAGCATTATCAATTATAACTACCTAGAAATTATCAATTCCTTACCTCATCCCTTACGTGGGAAAATTCCCACTGAAGTCAGTTATGCAACATAAGAAAGGCCACATTGGTTCAGACCTGTAAGATGTCTATTAGTTTTTGTCTAAGGAACCGTGGTTAGAGTGCTTCAGATGGGATCTACTCTTTGCTGATACATTACTGTCTTTGAAGTAACATTATCTGCTGCTTTTCTTTCTCCCCACCTCTCCTTAACACTGCAGCTTCTGGGATGGAAAGAACTGCCTCCTGAAGACCCTCTGATGTCTGCTTATGTCAAAATATTGGGCCAAGAGATCGCCTTTGTTGACATTGATAAAGATGCCATTCAGCAGACCATGACGGTACTGACAAGGCTGGTTTTTTGTCTGTGATGCTGAATAATTTCCCTTTCTCGTCTTTTCTTATGTACTTACCCAACCTATTTCTCTGTTTTCAGAGCCTCACTGGATCATCAAACTGGCAGCCGGTGGTGAAAAAAGTGGTGGAAGAGGTCCAGCGAGGCATTTCAGGCCAATGGACCCTGCCAGCAATGGTGGCCGAGCTGCGGCACATTGTCCCCACAGTGGTCGGTGTGCCGCTGGAGCTCAGTCTGTGTGGCACCATGCTGGCCCAGGCTGCAGCCGACGGTGAGCTTGGGATGCCAAACTGAGCAGTTCAATAATTGTGGGTCTGAAATTAAATCTCTCCATAAACTTGAAAAATACTCTTGTAATGTGGAAATATCAGTGTTCAGCTACCTCCAAAGGGTTGGAGAAGTAATTAGTATGTTTCACCCTGGACATATTTGTGTAACACTGGTTTGGACTAGCGATCCTTAAATTATCATGTAAACTATTTCAAAATGTAAAAGCAGTGCCCATGTGTTAACTGCTATGCTTATTGAAAACATTGTATCTCCAGCATTTATTGCTTCTCTGTTCATATAATTCCTGTTTGTCTTTTGCAGTGCGTATACAGATGTCACCACCATTATCTGACAATTTTAGACCTTCACAGTTGTTGGAAACCAACACGGATATTCATGCTGACATCAAGCCAAAGTAAAAATTACATATATTTTCACGTACACACACAAGCATTTATATTTATATTTGAAATAGATATGTGATCGCATGTTGTTATATAGGGGTCTTGTCCCACATTTGGTATGGCTGTGCTAGTCCAGAGCAGTGAAGATGTGAGAAAGAAACACAATCACCTGATGCTTTACGTCCCTGCAAAAGCAGCAACATGCACTGTACCCCACAGGATGCTGTGCTGCTCTGCCGTTGCTAAAAATGCTCACTTTTGTATCTGTTCAGTGACTAAATATACTAAGCTGTGACGATATATTTGCTTATGTATGAAAAGGTTTTACAAGTTCAACATAGAATCTCATCAGTGCCAGGGACAAGCTGGGGGGATTTGAAGAGGTCAAGGGAAATGCTTCTGGATCCGCAAAAGCAAATGCAACAGTACTAATAACAATAATAGTAATAATTATCATAATAATAGTGATAATAAAAAACTAGACATAATCTGAAGGTAGAAGAGATTCTGGCATCAGCTTTTCCTCGAGCAATGTATCAGTAACAAAGCAGTGAGAGGGTCCATGTTAGCTTTGTTTATCAGATAAATCCCTTCGTCTTTTCCAGTGGCACTTCAGCTTCTTTTTCTATCATGTTATATGATACATCTCTTTATCCATCAGTAGTGCCTCTTACAATAAAAAGAACAGCATGAAAATGCAATTTTGCATTTCAAAGTTAAATATGTGCATATTAATCTGTAATTATGCATGGTTTTATTTCCACTCTTTCAGGGCATATTTTCATATGATTGCAATGATGGGGATTAATACACAATACTTTCAGAGTGGTCTTGAATTTCATGCAGAGCTCAGTGCCAACACTACAATGAAATTTGATGCCAGGATAAATATGAAAGAGAAAAATCTGAAGCTTGAAATGCCTCCCTGCCGTCAGGAGGTTGAGCTCGCAGCTGTGAGGTACTGAAGAGCTTGTTCCATTTTGCCTGTTATGTGTTACTGATTGTGAACTCCTTGTTAGAAAATCATGAACATACAATTCTTTGTTAGGCTCTGCCGTACCTTGGCAGCCACATAAAGCTTGGTATTGTCTTTTTTGCACCAGCAAAGACAGGTAAGCAAAATCAGATGCTATTTGTGTGCCATTTATCACCTCCACAGGAGTGAAGTTTATGCTATTTCAAGAAATATGGAAAAAGTAGATTCCGAAAAGAAATCCCACCTTGTCCCTGAAGGAGAAGTACCAAGTATCTCCGACCAGGCATTTCAGTCATCAGAAAGATCTTCAGGACCTGGCAGCTGGAAGGTGAGGAGGCCTCTCACTGTATTGCAGACAGGTAGAGAGCAGACAGCTCATCAGAGAGTTGAGAACCCCCAAGACAACAGCTGGCTAACCAGGTCACAAACACAGAAACTGTGAGATCCAACAGGTGCCTGACATGTCCCAAACCAAGCCTCACATAAGTCCCAATGGGTTCAAGACATGATCACTCACAGTCCACTTGTTCTCGCCATCTCATGCAGGGAGGGTTGCTTTGACAGCATGCCTTCCTACTTCTTTACAGTCATGGGGACGGTGTGTGAAAGCCATATCCTTTGTACAATATCCCTTTTTTTTCCAAGCCAGAGCAATGTGGAAAAGATAGCTCTTTGGCAGGATATACATTCTTCTTCCCGAATCCTGAGGTAACCCCTGCAGTGGATTGCAGAAGCCCATTCTCTTATGTGCTCTTGGGCTTCTGAGGCTGGTGTGGGAACAGTAGGTTGACTTGCAACAGGAGGCCTAGTAGCACAAAACTGATGCAGAGAAATAGCCCCTCCAAAGAGCCCTGCAGGTTCTCGTTGGAAAATATGTTTGTGAAACACTGCCTGAGAGCAGGAGAGCTGTCCTCTTCCACAGAGCACTTTGGAGGAAACCCCACTGCTTCCAGTGCTTGGATCTCTAATTTTAAGCAGTGCTTTCTCACTTAGGCAGGACTGTCATCATTCTCTTCATGAGTAGGAGGAAAGATTTTAGATGCTGTGACAATTTTTTGTGGAAAATATCTTTATTTGCCATATTTTTGTTTAATGCAGCAAAGTAATATTCCTAGTGTGATATCCAAAGGATACCAGCAAGATTCAGAAGAGGCACATCACAACAGAGTCAGAGGAAGATTTTATGCACGCATCTTCTGTAGAAAATTTGAGAGTTTGGGATGTTCTGCTTGTCTCAGCCTAAAGTCACGAAATTCTGCTTTCTTAAGAAAAACCTATCTGCACAAATTAGTTGGAGAACTTGAAGCCAAAATAGTTTTGAAGCCAGGTACGGTCATGACAACAAGCTTTTCTGTCACTCTGTGAATGTTGCTCAAGCAGCACGACCCTGGAATGTAAGTATTTTGACTTTAGTTCACACAGATGCTGATATTGACAAAATACAGCTGGAGATTCAGGCAGGATCCAAAGCAGCTTCCAAAATAACTGATGTAGCAAGCTCAGGGTCTAAGGAAGAGGACGAGCCATCTCTGTACGAGAACATACAAGCTAAACTGAAGAAGATTCTAGGCATTGAAAATGTATTCAAGGTAAGAAACTTTGAGCATCAGAGAAGAATATTTTCCTACTGATTAAGCCAGGGGTTTCCAGTGTGGAAAACTGGCATGGGAAAACAAGGTTTTTGGCTGGGAGGAATGGGTCTAGGTGAGTTCTGGTGCAGCTTCTGCAGTGAGTGGGGCCAGGAAGTTGTATTTCCTTGAAAGCCTGTGGTGAGCAGCTTGCCTGACACCCAGAGCAATGTTACAGAATAAGCTATAAATTCATAAAGCTTTGAACTGTTTTTGGAGGTTGCAAATAAAACACGGCACCGTAAGAAACGGATTCACATGGAAGAAAAGACTGCGGTTACAGACCTCTGGGCAGTGCCCAGTGCAACCCCCCTCTCCAGTTCATCCTCTTCCTCCACTGCTTCCTCTGCTGATGGCAAAGACCCTGGAAATGAACACAAGAAAGATGAAATAAGGCAATCTGGGAAGCAGCCTGGCAGCAGCAAGAGCAGCAGCAGGAGCAGCAGTGTCAGCTCTGCTAGCAGTAAAATCTGCAGCAGCAGTGAAGACCACTCTGGAGCCAGGCACTGCAGTGGGGACAGTGAATATTCCAACCCACAGGTAATTCTCCTAGGCTGAACCTTTTTATATTTCTTGTAGTGAATGGTTTTGTACATCAGGAAATTGTGCCCATAGAGCTTGGGCCAAAGAAAGAGAAAACAGTCTGTTGAGGGTGGTTGCTCGCTGCAGGATGGAGATAGCCACCTAGCAGAGCTTTCTCCCCTTTTTAACCTCTCTGGTTCTCTGAAGCATTTCAGTTCAGAAGTTTCACATTTCAGAAGATTTCAGTTTAAAATGTTTAAAAAAGATAATTTTATTTTGCCTTTTTTCCATGCTCAATACTGAACTTGTTAATGCATTTGTCAAAAGTTAGTTCCTTATCTTCTCTTAGATCTTCTTACACACTACCTGTTTTCACAGGCAAATCTACCTGTTTACCAGCTTTGGTTCAAGCCAGCAGATGAACAGGTACATTTACTGCTTGTACTGTGAGCAGGGCCTACAACTGCTCTCACCAGCTTTGCTGCAATTAGAGCTTAGTTCTCTGAGAATAAAAATATGATAAATTAATTCTCTAAGAACTTCCAATGGTAAATAACTTGCTTCAAGGTGATTCTGTGTTTTTGCAGGACCCAGGAAGGGAAGTCCTGAATAGCAGCATCACCTCCTCATCTTCTTCAGCTGGTGATGAAGGCATCTCTAGAGCCATGTCTCAGGTGAGTGTCTTAATCTACAAGAAATAAAAACATTCACTTTGGATTTCCAGTTATTGCATGTCTATAACAGAATAGGGAAAATATGGTGATTTAGCATATTAGACAATATAGAGAAAGAAAATAAATGGTTCCCTGTTTTACAAAGGTGAACACAGTGGATAGCTATTGAATACTTTTTTAAGATTCACTACTACTGTAATTAGTTCTTCGCTACTGTAATTAATGAAACTGGAATGTATTGCTGTATATGTTGAAATTTGTGTTACTCAGTAAATAATTCACTATAAAAATGAGAACTTTACAAGTGCTGACCTGCTTGAACAGAAGCTGGTTTCAGGTATATTTTTCATTGCATAGATCTCTGTAAAAGTTCAGGACTTGACTCTGTCACTCTTTTGTTCATTAGGTCTTCACCGCCAAGTACTTCTGTTCATGTTAGCAGGACCATACAAGGCATTTGACAAGACCTTGGTTTTGCAGTAATGCTCCAACTTTGAGAGCAATCCAGGTGTTTATTCAGAAATGACTATATGGTCCACAGTTAATGGTACCTGGTCCTTCTCTAAGAACTATTGTTGATGGAATCTGAAGCAGATTTCACCAAAGGAAAATTTCATACATTTCAGACAATGACCTGCATGCCTACAAAATAGTAAACCTTACCTTGCTGAGGCACCCCCTCTGCACCAGCAGCTCTCAGCTGTTAGTGCAAGCAGCTTGTGGAAAAAAGGCAACCAGATCTACCTTCTCCCCGACTCATTTCCATGTAACTTGAATTCACCTCTCTTGTCCATCTTTTTATGACATTACTACTTTCACAGAGTCAATCACAGAATCACATGGGGTTGGAAGGGACCTCTGGAGATCATCTAGTCCAACCCCCCAGCTTTCCTGAACTCTTCCCAGTCTACCCCAATGCTCTCAGCATATACACCTTCCCCAACCACAGCCTTGCTCTTGCCCCATTTTCCCCTAAGCCTTTGCCAGCTCTGTCTTGCCTAATCCTTCTGTGGGTCTCTGTCACTCGGACCTGGCAGCACAGGGAGGACCTGCTGCCCCACGGCTCATCCCACCTGCAGCTCTTCCCTGGCCAGGTGGGAATTCCTGCCCCACAGCTCAGGTAGGGCAGTCACAGCCAGAGCAGATGCTGTTGTCGGGCACAAGGCTCTGACTTTGATCAGGGCCATGTGTGGCTCCTCGTGCGAGTACCACAGTTTGGACTGCACTGAACAGATCCCTCTGTCAACACAAATTATCACAGTTTTAAACAGGAGGCTAAATGAAGTTTATCAAAAAGACTATTAGCTAAACTACAGGTTGGTGAGGGAGCAGTGCTGAGCTGGGTAATATTGGTTCTTTGTACAGTAAGGTCCTGCTCTATACTTCCTTTTGCTAGACTGAAATTACTTTACAAAAAGATTCCCAACGCTACTGTTTTACTCACATAGGTCACAACAGCTCTCCCTTGAAAGACTGTGGCAATACTGCATATGAACTGAATAGATCAAGCGATGATCTATGATGTTGTCCCATACTTTACATAAAAAGATTTTTTGAGTTAAATTTTTCCTTTACAATTGCTTTTTTCTATGGTTTTAATATAGCAATTTTAATGCTTTTTTTTTTTATGTCTTGGGTCCCTATTTCCTCTCTGCTGACTTAAGCCTAAATTCTTGGGAGACAGCAAGCCACCAGTACTGGCTGCAGTCCTTCGTGCCATCCACAGAGACGGGCAGCCGACGGGATTAAAGCTCATACTGTACACGGATACACAGCCCATGAGATCGAGGACACAGGTGTTTGTCTCAAGCATCACAGGATCAAGTAGATGGAAACTCTGTGCTGATGCTTCAGTAATAAATTCCCATAAAGCACTGGTAAGTTTAAAATAATGATCAGCTCACGTACTTGAAATATAACGATCTGACTATTTTTTATACAAAAATATATATATTCCTCTCTACTAGGGTTATCTTAAATGGGGTAGAGATTGCCAGGACTACCAGATTGCTACTCAGATTGCAACAGGGCAATTTGCTGCTTATCCAGCTATGCAGATGAAGCTGAAGTGGTCAAAAGTACCTTCAATAGTCCGAACAACTGCAAGATGGTGAGATTTTACTTTAGTTTTTGGAAGTACCTGTGTCAACGCTCCAGATAATTAAGGATTCAGTTCTGCAATTTCTGGGCTGGAAAAATTCCCCTTAGTCAATATGATATTATAAAATCAGATTACACGTCTGTTTTTTCTGTGTATTCCCTCCCTCAAAGCATAGCGCATTTTAGTTTGGGGGAAAACCTCTTGAAACAAAGGGGAAGATGGGATTCACCTAATTGTAAACTTTTAATTTAAAGTGCCTTATTTAGGAAACTAGTCTCCTGATGCTTCCTAATCGATGGAGGCTCAGAGCAGAAGCCTAACCTTGGTTCTCTGAAGGAGTCTGTCTCTTACTGACTGTACAAGGAGAGCAATTTCCTAATGTAGGCACCTTATCTCCAGCTTCTGAAGAAGGTGATACAAACACTTCCTATAAGGCTTATTGCACACTAAACAACAAATGTTGTGTGACTGTAAGAAAACTGTAACTGCTGGATTCATTTCACATATGTGTCTACCCATATACATATAGTATCTATTGTATTCATTCATTCATTGTATTCATACATGCGTTTGCCCGCAATAACAGAGATCCATACCAAAGCCTAATCTTTTTTCATAGTGCTATCAAAATACAGACACATACAACAACTCAGTTACATAAATATGCATGCAACACAAGCTTTCATGTTAAAGGGATAAAGGTGATTTGGTTAACAGATGTCTACTGAAGAGGATAATTTTTTATAAGAGATTGAATTACCTGAAGTGTTGTTATCTGCCCTTATTATAGGGATGAATCCATCCAATTGACTATCCTGGAGCAAAGCCGTAGAACTCAGCTTTGTTCTGCTCTGAGATTATGTCTTTTTATTTTCTGTATTTCTCTATTTGAGTCCCAAGACTGTAATGGAATCTCATCACAGAGATCCTTCTGTCAACCCATTGACAATTTCAGTGGGTGAAGAATCCTTGCTAAAAGTTACCACCGCAGGACTGCCACATTAATAGGAGGTCATCTATTTCTTACCATTTTGTACTTCAGTTTTTATGTAACCAGTGCCTACTTTTTAACTCTGAATGTGTCTAGAACAAGTTGATTCTGCTTTTCTTCTCATATCACTCTGCCATCCAGTCTCCTGAAGACTGTTTCACCCATTCACAGTTAAAATCTGCCTGCCTCTTCTCCCATATACAACACCATGCATTACCAAACCCTGGGATAAACTGTGTCTAACACAGAATGCATATTGTTTTATGGGGGTATTTTGGTGTGAACAAATGATAACCATTTTTTTTCCAAGATGGATCATTTTAATCACTTACTTCTTTTCCAGGTTATACTCATTTCTTCCAGGAGCTGCATATGTGCTTGGATATTCCCAAAGGCAACAGCGCGGTCCCTCTCACCAGGCAACCTTGGTTATGGCTCTGACATCTCCAAGAACCTGTGATGTGGTCCTCAAGCTACCTGAGGTAACTATTGCCACTGTCTTTTATCCTGGAGCATTCAGTACTTATGAAATCAAAGGTTAACAGCTTTTTTTACCCACTGGTTCAGGGTTTTTGTTTTTTTTTTTTTAAATTTATCGACCTAAAAAAAAGTTCCCATCACAAGGACATCATACTCATACAGTTGGTTCCATTACGAAAATATCTTACAACAAATTTCTCTTCCTCATGTCACATGTAAACACATGAAATAAGAATCAGGTTATAAAACAACCATCATGATTGATAGCACATTAACAATAACTTATTAAATAGACCAGTCCTCCCCAGATCTTCAGGAAGACAATAGATACTCCTGTGTCCTGGAAAAGATAATAAAACCAGGCATGGTAGCCAAAGAGCAGGCCTCAACATATAGGCAAGGAGATGGTGTGCATCTTGGGTAAGGAAACTGTTCAAACTGTGAACAAATGCGATGTACAACTCCCCCGAAAGATGCAGATTGGTGAATATCAAACTTCATTTACAGCACTGCTATTCTATAGATTGAAGATGTGTCAATCTGTAGAGGTAGAGCTATTTCATGCTGTAGACAGAGGATGTGACCTATTTTTAGCTCTGACCTAAATCTAGATTCTAATTTAGATTCAGTCAGTACAGTACTCTTTGAACATTACAGGAAACTCTTTGAACATTACAGGAAAACGCCATCTCATCTCTGCACTGTATTTTGCATTTACATTCATGTTTGTTTTCTGACTGATTTTCAGCTCACAATTTACGACAGAGCCATCAGGCTTCCCCTGCCATTCCCTTCAAGCCCAGGTACACCGATTTCAGCACTACCATCCCCTGAACGGAATGTCTTTTCCCAAGCAACACTTTCAGTCATTGAAAACCTTAAAGGTCAGCAATTAACTACCTGCACAAGCATTGATTGGCTTTGCAGATTTTGTAAATATGACTTGTACTTTCGACATAACTTGAAATTATTTTACATTCACTTAAAAAAGCCAGTTGGACTTCAGACAGAAATAAACCCATCTATAAGAAAATCGTGAGGCTGCAAAGATGTAAAGAAAAGGAAATTTATATTAGTAAGATTAAATACTCACTTCCACGCCAAACAGTGATTCCAAATGCATCCATTCCCAAATGCATCTTTTTCAGCTTCACTGCAGAGATTGCTCGTGAAGAAAAAATCATTAGAAATTTTATGAGTGGGATATCTAAGTTACCTTAGATTTGGGGTGCTCTGCTTGATTACTGCTGTTATGTAGAAGCTAAAACAACTTCAAAAGTATACCCATTAATTTCACCTCCTGCACTTGATTTTGAAGGGATTATTATTTCATTAATGCTGTATTAAGAGTTAATCACATTATACTTATTTATGGTAAATTTTAAGTCAAAAAGCTTTATGTAATCCTGGGATAAGGAGTCACAGTCACACTTTGCTTGAAACCAGTGGGTTAATATCATACCTATGCATATTTCTTTGGTAAACACTAACACTATTCTGTATTAATTAAAATTGCTGTAAAATAATTTCTAATCGGAGATAGTAGGATTTCCAACAAAATTCCATTACAGTGAAAAAGGGAGAAGTTTCCTCTACTGTGGCTATTTTTCCACCCCATCTCCTAAGTATTTCTAATCCTGTTTATTACTCAATAATCATAGCAGCATTTTAGTGCATTCCCTTCAATGCTAATGATACGTGAATTGTTAACAACATTTCAGAAATCCCTTTGACTGCAACAAAGTTACAAAAGCCAAAAGGCAACAGAGAGTTTCACCAGCACCAGCCACCAGCAGAATTTATCTCAAACAATGATTTAATCATGATGGGTTGCACCGTTGTCTGGGGACTGGCAAAGTGTTGCTCTCATGTTACCACAAATCCAGTATTTCATCTGAAGGAATCATTTTGCTTTTACGTGGGAATAAGTAAAACCAGAAAATGGTGTTGTTTTTTTTAAATTACAAATCTAAAATAGACTGTCTTATATAAAGTATAAAAGGCGTGGTTTTGACTGTTTTGGTTTTTTTTTCAGCTCGTTGCTCAATTTTCCAAAATACAATCACAACCTTCAATGGAGTTGAATTTAACTATTCAATGCCTACAAATTGCTACCATGTCTTGGTGCAGGACTGTAGTCCAGAACTGAAATTCTTGGTGATGATGAAAAGACTTGAAGAGTCTGCTGACCTTATAGCAATAAATGTCAGGCTCGCCAGCCAGTAAGTGATTGCAAACTTAATGACAAATAGATGTCAAGGTGAATATGCTATTAATGTGAAGACCAGACTGTTAGGGCAGATTGGTACTAGCATAAGACTCATGCAAAAGTTACTGATGTCAATGGAAAGATTTCTAGGAATGTCACTGGGATTTGGGACTTTAAAAGTGCTTCTGAAATATATCTGAGGTTCACAGTAACCTAAAGTCTTTACTCCCCAAAATTCTTCATTAATTTGTTAGCATTTAACCATCTCATTTCAATTCTTAGTAATTAGGTACACACATAAACTATAAATCCAGAAGGGACTACTGTAATCATTCAGTCTGGCCTCCTATACTAAACTAATAATTAGAACTAATTACCACCCACAATCATCTCAGCAGAGATGTTGAGAAGTGGACATAGCTAAAAAGGGAATTACTTATCCCAGATTAGAGGCACTCTCTTATGTCACCCCTTAGTTGGTGCACAATATTCTAATCTATTTGAAATTAATTTAAGACACTCTTTGTTTCATCTTGGAGCAATCACCTCTGCCATCACAGGTCCTTCTTTAAAAGTATAGTCTGATACTCTAAATTGTATGGGATTATGCATACCAAAATCATTGTAGTGAGTATTCTTCAAAGCACATAAATAGGCTTTGATCTGTAAGGTTTCATTACAAGTAATTATTTATTTCTGAAAATTGTGTGCCTAACTGTGCCATAATGTTAGAGAAACAAAAGAGAAACTAGTATTCCCTGCACCTGTTTTGTGGAAGAACAGAAGGATGCTTGTTTTACAGATTCTGTCTTTTGTGATAAAGACATTCCTCATCAATGTATCATTCCTGATCATTTCACACAACTGTATGATGTGCTTTTGATGTGCTTGAGCTTCATATTTCTTCATTAGAGCAAACACTGCTCTGAAGAAAATACTACAATACACAGAGTACTCAGGCTGTAAGAGAACCGCCGGAGGGAATCCAATCTTCCTTTGAAATGTAAAGCACCTTCAATTTATGTGAACGTAATAGCAATTGCATTGTTCTGCAGCAAGGGTCCCTGTAGCCTGGTGTCCTCCTGCCTGAACTGTGGCCACAAGTAGACACACAGAGAGGCGTAAAGCCAGGGAAAGGTGTATTGTGACCACTCCTGGCACACTTTCCTGGTTGCTTTCAGTTTTCCTCCCAAAGGGTTGCAGGTCATTCATGCCAGAATGACATGAGCATCCTGCAGTGTTGGTTCTACCAGGACTAGAAATTGTGAGCTGAGGAGGGTGAAGGAGAAGCATTTGTTTATACTCATTTCCTTTACTTCAAGTGAGGTTGACATGTATGTTTCCAATGGACTCATCCAGTTGAAGATTAATGGTGTTCAAGCCCCAACAGATGTTCCATACACATCTAACTCTGGTAAGAGACCCATCTTTATATTTTGTTTAATCTTTTCTGATTGTTTGAAGAAGGAGAGGACACGATCCTGCAAACACCTCTCAAGATAAAGATCGCTCTAATTTGAGAAACAATTAGTTGATTTTAACTTACCTTCACACTAGCTTTCATAGGCGATGGCAAGAAAGATGAGCGAAGAAAGAATGTTGTTCACATGTATTTTTGCACAAACCAAATAATGCAGGGCTGTGGTACCCTGTGCTGTGGTCTCTGTGGTACCCAGAGACCCACAGAACAAGCTTCAAGATGTCCCCTGGCCATGGCCACCCTTGTCACAGGGCTTCGGCTTGTTCTAGGGCAGGAACAAGACCAGGAGATGGTCTTTCTCATTTTCCCCATCTTTTTCAAGTGATTTCAAGTACATTAGAGCCTGCATTAAGTCCCCAGGAATTTAACAACTGGTTCAGGTTGGACTCTAAACAATACCTTCCTTTTAAAAGAAATCCCTTTTTGCTTTTCTGTTGCAGATGCAAGCATGCTGATCAGCAAGGAAAAGGAAGGCCTGTCACTAAAAGCCCCAGATTATGGCATAGATAAACTATATTATGATGGGCATAGACTTAAGGTATCTTTTTAAATTATTTTCAGCTGTTTTATTTTTAGAAGGGAAACATTTAAGTGCATCTTTTTTTATTTCCACAAAGATTCAGGTTGCTTTCTGGATGGCTGGAAAAACATGTGGTATTTGTGGAAAATATGATGCTGAGAAGGAAAGGGAATATCAAATGCCCAGTGGGTATTTAGCTAAAGATGCAGTGAGTTTTGGTCAGTCCTGGATCATCTCAGAAGACCCCTGTGCTGGAGGTACTAAGATTCTAACATATATCAATGTCGTTGCCTTTGACTAATTAATTAGTCACATGAATAGATGATTTACATTAATTGCAGCACAATCATCTTATTTTTCACTATTTTTGTGATCAGTGGCCATAGATTAAAGAAAAAAAATCTGTTTTTTCTGAGTTTGGTAGTTTACTGCAAGTTCTGATTTTGTTGCATTTTTATATCAACTTCTTATGCTCTATGCAGTTACCTGAAGTTTGTGTATTCCAGATGAAATTATAAACTTAAAACTCCCTAAGATGCTAAGTTAGTATGAAAAGTAGTTAGTTTGACTGTTGACAAATGACGTTTTATGTCATCCTTTATAGTTTCATTCTTTTTTTTTTCATTCTGTTATTTCCGGGCTTTTACTTTCCCAGAAAATAAAATTAAATTAAAATCTAGCCCTGGCTATCAAACTAGAGCGCAAACTTTGAGGTGGGAAATACCTGCTTTAATTTTCTCAGGCTGAAGATGAGCTCTTCAGCCTGGGAATGATAGTTCTTACCATCTGGGTCCTGTATAAAAACAACCGCATGAGGGTACTGATAACATTAGGGCGCAGCGCATTTTGTGTGGAACCCAATGCTCTGGGAAAATGGTGACATTTTTGGAATATATTCTTAGATTAAGTTCCCCTGGGGGAACTGGTCCATGAAAGCCTGGATCGCAGAGGCTTAAGGCCTAAGCAATGCAGCCACGGCAAGGCGGGCGTGATGCTAGGCACAGTACAGAATTGGATATACGGATGTCTAAGAGCCACGACTGTCCCAAAATGAAGTTTTGGTACGGTTGAGTGTCAGCTGACCAAAGTTTTTCTAGGTATCTTTTTGGATTTGGACACCTGTGTCCTACCTAGACCCTATTTGGCAAGCCTCTGTCCTTGGGACTGTGCTCCACATGCCCGATTCTCTCACAGCCTTAGCCACTGACAGAAACCCAACTCACTTCAACCAATTTAGTTTCACGTAGCTTGCGTCACTTGGTACATCCCTTGGTCTTCCTTGCTGCTAATTGTACGAATTAAGTCCAAAAAGTTACTTATGTAAATTCTGTAGGTGCTTTAAGAGAATTCATGTTTTACAGCTTGTAAGCTGCAGCGCAAATTTGTCAAAATTGAGAAGCCAGTTGCGTTTGAGAAGGCGGCAGCAAAATGCTTCTCCGTGGAGCCAGTCCTACACTGCGTCGAAGGCTGTTCAGCCACCAGGACCGTTCCCGTCTCCGTGGGCTTCCACTGTGTGCCACTGGGTGAGTCTGCAGAACGGGTGCTTGTGCACAACACAACCCGTGTGTCCCGCTGCCATTCTGTGAAAAACCGTGAGGTTGACCATACCAGTAACGCTAGCACCTCGATGTATAAAAACCCCCTCGCACCGCCTCTGTTTTCCTCTTTTTCTCCCTATTTACAGACTCCGCTCTCGACCTGGAAGGCCAGACGAGGCTAGGCCAGAAGTCCGAGGACGTCGTGAGCACGGTTTCTGCTCACACGGCGTGCTCCTGTCACCAGCAGCCGTGCCCGGCGTGACGCCCCGCTTCCAGACTCCCCTCGCTTCTGGCCCCCAGTGCCAGCCCGCGACCTGCTGACAGGGCTGGCCTGGGCACTGCGGACAAGGCCCCGTTCCCTCAGGAGAGCCTTTTTCTCTGGTTATTTTGAGATCTTGAAAATGGTTCTGGACACCTTTCGCCGGGTTTTGGTCTCTGAATAAACCGTTGCTCTGTAAAAGCCGCCACTCGAGATCCTTTCTCCCGGAACGAGCGGTTCCCTGCAGGCGGGGCGCCCCCCTGCCGGCCGTGTCCCGCCGCCGCACCACCGGCACGGCTCCGGCCTCTCCCTCGCGCCGGGAGGCGGCCCCGGCCTCTCACCCGCCCCTCGGCGGGCACGCGGCGGCGTCTCCCCGGGGCGCTCCCCGGGGCGGGCCGGCACCAGCGCGCCCCGCCCGCCGGACCCGCGGCGGAAGCGGGGACCCGCCATGGGGCGGCCGTGGGAGCGGTGGCTGCTGCCGCTCGGCCTCCTGCAGCTGCTGGGCGGCCGCGCCGCCGGTGCGTGCCCCTGCTCGGACCCGCGGCTCTGCCACCCCATCACGGGCACCGGCGGCTTCGAGGTGCGGGTCCCCCGGCGGCTCTGGGCCGCTCGGCCCGGCGCTGCCGGCCGATCCCGGGGGGAGCTGCGCGGTTAGCAGCCCGTTCGACACAGCGTGCGGCGCTGCCGTGTTTTACTTGCCTGCATTAGAGTAGAGCAGATTTTTTTTTAAAAAAAGGTGCATGTGATGTACAGGGAAAGGGCAGAGGTGGGATGAGGGAGGTGTCGCTGTCCCCCGGGCCACCACTCGCAGCCCAGGGAAGGTGTCCGGGTGTACAAGCTGTCAGGGGAGCAACAACAAGTCGTGTAGCTTTTAAAGACACATCTGGGAAATAATCATCCTGCTGAGAAGTGTTTGGAGCTAACGAGGGTGCTTTTTACCCCTTTCCCAGGTCTTCGTGTTCGATGTGGGGAAGGAAACCTGGAAATCCTACGACTGGTCAAAAATTACGACTGTGGCAGCTTTTGGGAAGTATGACCCTGAGCTCATGTGCTATGCTCACTCTAAAGGCTCCAGGATAGTCCTGAAAGGTTGGTTACGTTGTGGAAGCGTGGATATTTATGTGATACATGAACATCATGTACATAGGGCTGTAATACCTTGACATTTCACATTTACTTGTATGCAAAGTATTAAAAACCAGTAAGAGGATTAATTAATAAGGGGATAACGCACACAGGACTATAATACCTTGACATTTTGCATGTGCCGGTATGCAGGGTATTGAAAAGAAAGCCAGCGGTGGCTTCTGACACAGTAATTGCAAAACCATTCCAGTGACATGTAAATAAAAGCTCCATTACAGGGAACATCATGGCTGCAGTGAAGCAGGGAGGAAGGGAAGGAGAGGAAAGGAAAAGCCTATAGTAGATGTCTGTTTGTGTCTGTGTTCTGGATGTTATGTGCAGTACCCAAAAGACAGGGTAAGGAAAGGGACTGCAAGTAATTTTTAGTACTTTTCACTTAAATCAGTCCCTCTGTGGTGAGTGGGAAGTGGTTGAGTCTTAAAATACGAATACTTGGGAACTCTGTGTAGGTACAAATGCTGATTAGAAAGACAAAGTCCATCTTGCTGATCTGTGCTTACATGCTGTAATCAAGTTTTGGCTCTGCTGAGGCAAAAATTTCATCCAAGACCACTGTGTGGAAAGCAACAAAAGTTGAATGTCAAAGTATGTTTATAGAAACACTAGGACACAGTCCCTCTGGCTCCCTGGAAACACTGGAAGTAAATTGACTTCAGGAAAGGAAGTTTGAAGTGGCTAAAAAAATATTAAGCAGAAGTAAGGAGATTAAAATGATAGGAAAAAATTCCAAAAGGAACTTAATTTTCAACACCACTGTCTTGAAGAAGCTTGGTAAGCTCTTCTGGGGTGGGTTCTCAAAAATATGCTTGGGGAAAAAAAACCCTTTGTATTTTAAAAGTATGAGTGTGTGGAGTTTTTACTTTGTTATTCCTCCTTACTGTTACTGTGGTGCAAATACGTGTTAACTCTTGAAGGCCTCTTGTCTAGGTGATGTACCTCTTAAGGAAATTGTTGATCCTGCTAAAAGAGCAGCGTGGATATCCCAACAGGTGGACCTTGCAAAAAGGCAGTATATGGATGGAATTAATATAGATATAGAGCAAGAAGTTAATGAAACCTCCCCTGAGTATTATGCATTAACAGAGCTTGTTAAAGAAACTACAGATGCTTTTCACAAAGAAATTCCAGGATCACAGGTAATAATAATGTTCTTTATACAAACATTAAGTTTAACTTTAGGAAATGAAAGTAGTTTTGAGAACGCTGTTTAGCTTATGAATAAAAAAAATTATGCACATCTAAAGCACGGTATTCTCATGAATGGTTAATTATGAATGTTAGCTATGATATGCTATCATAAGAATCACTCTTTTTGACCTGTATGAGTTTAAATGGAAGAGGGGTTTCACTGAGATTTGTAGATGCAATGTTACTGCTGCATGTGAGCTGGCAGTTATTAGTGTGGCTTGATGAATCTTTGAAAGTTGGGCAAATACAGGCTTCTGGTGCAAAAGCTTGACAGTGTTTTGGTAAACTCATCTCTAAAGTTTTAAGGATTTGCATCATGCTTCATATTTTTGATCAGATGGTTGTCATGTTGTATTTTAATTTCTTTGGTGGTTTGAATTCACTTGTTAGGGGCACTCACTGTGTATTATCTAATGGTTATCAGCTGAGCAGGTTCTATAGTTCCTTAGTATCACTGTGTGTTAAATGCTGTGCAACATTTGGGAATTAGTCTTTAGAAGTTACATCTTTTTTTTAAAGAGAAAACTGGAGCGCCTGAGTGCCATACACGATACTAACTTGTGCATTTTTCCTTCAGGTAACATTTGATGTGGCTTGGTCTCCAGCATGCATAGATAAAAGGTGCTACAACTACACTGGGATTGCAGATGCCTGTGACTTCTTATTTGTGATGTCATATGATGAACAGAGCCAGATCTGGACAGACTGTATTGCAAAAGCCAATGCTCCTTACCTGCAGACGTTAGTTGGTGAGGACAAAATGCCTCCCCAGGAGTCAGAACATTTCCCTTTGTTCTCATGAATAGAAAAAAAAGGTTACTGTTTCTTAGGCAAGTCTTTTGGTTGCATTGAGGCTTTTGAGTGTGCTCAAATATGCGTTGTGAAAATATAGTATCTCAGAGCCTCACAACACTACAGATAGACCTTTAGCAGTTGTGCATTTTTACTTGTAAAGTAATCGTCTAGCCCTCACGATTGTGAAGAACACTTTTAGAATGACAAACGGCAGCCAAAGCAATGGTGTCTGCCTGGGCTTGCAAAAAACCTGAAACATTTGTGTCTCATCCTCGTGAGCTGCTGCTATGGGCAGCTGGTTTTAAGTGTGAGCAGCTCGAGCAGTTACTGGGATCCGAATAGAGCAAGTGTAGGAGTATGCAGGTGGGAGGTAAAGAAGAGCTTGCACCTTAGCCTCTGGGGATCATGCAAGTCCTATATTGGCTCTGGCTCTAGATTAGTTCTAAGAATAAAAAGTATGGGAAAATGCAACAGTGTATCTTAATTTTTATTTCCTTCAAAACTAGGATATGAAGAGTACATCACTATGGGCATTGATCCGAAGAAGCTTGTGATGGGCGTCCCCTGGTATGGCTATGACTATGTCTGCCAAAACCTATCTCAGGTAAGATGAAGATTATTCATTTGCAATCTTACTGTTAATTTTTTCCTTGGAAAGAGCCAGCTAGATACTGGTCATCCTGTTTTTGGATTAGGAAATACTGTGGTCTGGTGGGTAAGATCATAAAGCTGGGACTCAAGACAGAGACTTTTGCTTGGCTGATTAACTGATGAGCAGCGTATTACCAAACAAGCACCATGTTTGACTAAGGAGCTGTAGATGTCATCTGTATGAGAAGAGATGATGCCCAAAAGCACTGTAACACTTGCATCTGCCTTCTCAACACAGTCACTAAGCTCACTGTTTAAAGACCAGGTGCAACAAACCATAGCAAACCTGTGACTGTTAAAGTGTAGCAGTTTATGGATAAATCATGGAGTCTCAAACAACATTATACTTATGAAAAATGTAAGAGCGAATTAAAAATTGAAAAGATGACAACTGTATAAGTTGAGTGATGTTCATCCAATCCCGTATTAATAGAGAGTAGACAAAATTTAACTGTTTTAATTCACTTCTGTCTATAGACAGTATGTCGGCCTCACATACTTGAAGATTTGGGATTTTTGAGATCCCAATGCCTTTTGTGACTTTGTTCTTGGCTGTTTTGGAGTTAATAAATCTGTGTAGCATGAAACTCATGCCTTCTGCTTTTTTTTTCAGGATCACGTTTGCTCCCTTTCCAAAGTACCTTTCCGTGGGGCTCCTTGCAGTGATGCTGCAGGGCGTCAGGTCCCCTACGGAGCAATAATGAAGCAGGTGAACAGTTCTCTCTCAGGGGTGCTGTGGGATGAGGTACAGAAATCTCCGTTTTATGAATACAAGGTAAGTGTCTCTTTATAAATGAACCATCGTTCTTCTGTTATAAAGTTTTCAGGGTTAGATTCTTCCATTTGTGTTTTCTACTGGTTTTTTTCGTGTAGTAAAGGATAGCTGGATTTCCATACCTTCAATTTCTAGTCTGAAAGAGGGATGCAGTGACTGAAGACTACAGGAGTACTAAAGATATTTATTACTTTACAGTTTTCTTGAGAGATTGTATCATTTCAAAAAGATGTTTTGGCACAAAGACATTCTACAGCTCCATCCTTCCCTGTTACAGTTATTTATATGAGTTGATGATTGATTTAAACGGAAACAGATTCTGAGATGCTCTTGTTTTTTCTACCCCAGTGACTTGCATGCAGGTTCTCTTCTGCTTTTGTTTTCTACATAGACATAGTGAGAGTCCATGAATGATTGTGCTTACATGAACACCACAGTTTCTTTAGACATAATTTTAAGTTTCAGATGTAAATGATTAAAAGGTGTTGTAAGCAATGACCAGGTCAAAGCAACATAACTTCGAAAAAATTTTATAACCTCCACTAAAACTGTTTATTGCTGAAAAAAGCACTTAGTCTCTAAATAAATTCACCTGTTAGGTTAGATAATGTATCTGAGATTTAAGCTGTATTTTTGGAAATTATTAAAATACAAATTAGCTAAACCTTTCAATCGAACTTCAGTTAAAATGTATCTCTTTTATAAGAGATTCTACAAGTAAAAAAATAGCCAAGTATTTGACTTAAAATTTTTAATTGTCCTGTGTGAAAAATAATTTGCAAATCAGCAAAGTATCATTATGTAAATCCACATAGCTTGCATATCTTGAGTTTTTAATTGTACTTTTCATTTCATTGAACAGAAAATGTAATCAAAACTCAGTGAACTTTAATGTATCACATTTAGATAGATAGGTAGATACTGACGCTAGTGTTTAAATGTTTTTCTAGGATTCTCTTGATCGCTTCCACCAAGTATGGTATGATGACCCTCGCAGCATCTCTCTAAAAGCAGCATACGTGAAGAAACGAGGTTTAAGGGGCATTGGCATGTGGAATGGAAATAGTCTTGACTACTCCAGGGAAGCTGTAGCAGAAAAACAAACTGAAGCAATGTGGCAAGCCCTGACACCGTAAGAACTATGTGAAGCTTGATTTAGGATGAAAATTGACGATTTTTTTATTATGGCTTATACTATCATAGACTTTGACTTTATATAAATATACCATGAATAGAAAAACTTTGATTACAAAACTAACCAAACTGAACTTGTTATTTTCTATGCAAAGCCATATTTTCATTCTTCAAAAAGTTCCAATGTTGCTTTAGCAGCGTTTTTTTAAAAGACTGCCAATCTTTTTTATTTTTCACAACTATCATAAGTTGGTTAAAGCTCAAATCCAGTGTGTATCTGGTGACAAGTAAGACCAAGGAGTGGATTTACAGGGGTAATCTAATAATGAACCTTTGCTGAGGCTGCCTGGTGCAGGGAGTATTTATTCTGAGGTCGCATGGTGCTGTCTCAGTTCTCTGATTTCCCACCCCAAACTATATTTTAGCTAAATCACTCTTGAATCGGATTAAACACAGAATACTGGAGAGACAGATTGTTGCTTACATGCAACTTGGTGAAACTTGTGCTTGTACTTGGTTGCTCTTCTAGAGATTAAAATATTTTATATTCTGAAGAAATTATGTAACACGACGTAGCTGACATCAAGATTTTTATCAGACTTGTTGTTAAAAAGGAATATTCAATAAACTCCGGTTTCACTGTGTTCACATCATGTAAATTCCTTAGTGTCAAAAGCCAAAAATCTTGGACCTTATCTTGAAGAGGGAACATTACTATGGAGAGGACCTGCATGATGTTTTCTTCCTTTTCAAGCTTCTTTACGTCATGAAAACTCAGCCTGGAGAAGAGAAGGCTCCAGGGAGACCTTATAGCAACCTATCAATATCTGAAGGGAGCCTACAGGAGAGCCGGAGAGGGACTCTTTGTCAGGAAGTGTAGTGACAGGACAAGGGGTAACGGTTTTAAATTGGAAGAGGGGAGATTCAGATTAGATACCAAAAAGAAATTCTTTACTGTGAGGGTGGTGAGGCACTGGAACAGGTTGCCCAGGGAAGTTGTGGATGCCCCATCCCTGGAAGTGTTTAAGGCCAGGCTGGATGGGGCTTTGAGGAACCTGCTCTAGTGGGAGGTGTCCCTGCCCATGGCAGGGGGGCTGGAACTTGATGATCTTTAAGGTCCCTTCCAACTCTAACCATTCTATGATTTTATGAACTAGAACTCGGAAGGTTATTTAATGAACTGCATATGTATTTTTCCACACACTTCAAGATTCGTTCAGTAGCCTGTTGCTTGTTTTTATGTGGCATTGCCTCTGAGATGACTTTTTAAAATACCTGTAGTGATGGAAAGATTGACTGTTGTTTACAGGATTTATTTTGTTAAATAAAATGCTGTCTTCACGAAGTAAGTGGTAAACATCGGTAAACAATGTTGTCTGTTTATGCTTTACTTGTTCCACAGCTTACAGCCAACACTGCTTCTCAGAACTGTTTCACAACCAGATTAAAGTGCAACTATGCCCTGCTTAAGTGACTCCATTAATTAAACAATTTATTAAATTAGATATATGTAGTCAGTTTTGGGGGATTTGGGTTGGTTGGTTGGTTTGGTTTTTTCCCTTGCTAAATAGTTACTGGGAAAACACCACAGAACAGCAGCACTAGCATAATGGCTACTGAGGAGAAGAGTAGAAGGCTTCATATGAGTCTCTGACTGCTTGATACTACAGGTGATGGAAAGCAGGTGAAGCCTATTGCTCTCACATAAAGCAAAAAATTCCCTTGGAAAAATCAGGGGGCTCTTCACTAGAACTCTGGTCTGTAGGTTTTAGGAGAAACTGATAAATGTATTTCATGTATAGATACTTCAGAATTTGTATTAGTATTTATATTCATATGCTAAAATACTGTGAGGTAGATATTTCTGAAATTGAGAGGTCTTCTGGAGTGGATGATCTGACCTACAAAATCCTAACTGAAGGCCAGATGACTTCATAATAAAACTCTCTTTCCTGTAGCAGTCAAGAATCATTAGTTGTTTTTTTTTTTTTTAAATTTAGATTCAGATTTTCCAGCATCTAGTTGCCTGTTCTTGCGTCTTAAATGAAAGACACAATTCTGAAATACAGGATGTAGGATTTAATACTGAATTGAGCAAAAGTGGTTGTACTTTTAATAATTAATTTAATACTTGAGCACTAAAATCTTTGTTAAATTCTATCTTTAAGAAAATAAATTGAAGAATGGGTGGTTTGACTCAAGACATTTGGAAGTTAGTCCTTTTGAAAATTGCATAATTTTATTACTGTATTATTGATTTCTCATGAGTGTTTCACTTCCAGTAATAAATACAGCCTTGTCAGCTTTTTAGTTGACATTAATTCCTAGCATGTTATTGTTCTGCTTACCGTAATAACATCTAGTACTGCAAAGAGCCGAACAGGAGAGCTAGAAAAAAATACTATCAAGAGGAGCTTTCTGATTACTCTTTCAGAGAATTGTTATCTAAGCATGTGCACGAGCTTGAACTTAAAGAAAAAACTGAGTATGCAATACTGGAAGTTGGTCCAGGATCATCGTTACAGCTTGTCCAAGACAAAGCTTGTCTCTTCAACTAACTACAGAAGATGGTTAATGTCCACGTGTCTGTCCTAATAAGAGAGGGAACAAAATCGTCTAGATATGAAATAAGGTGAGATAAGTTGTGATTTTGTTCATTTTTCATAATAATATGGTAATAATACATTGGTAATTCATAGATGGGCATACTTATAATGACAAAAATATACTTCAGTAAATAGCTAAATAAAGGATTACTGTTGCTGTAGTTCTACAGATGTATTTTAATCATTTTCCAAAAATTTGATGTGTGTGCCTGAAAATAAGAACAGGGCATTATAGATTATTGGTTTATTTGCTTAGTAGGTATTTTGTTAATGAAAGAACATCGGCATAACAATGTGATGTTACACAATTTGCTAATTTGCACTTTTAAAATAGCTTTGTTTTAGACATGTTACTAGGTTAAACTCTTTGTTTAAGTAGCTGACTAATCTTACAGAGAGATTTAAAAAGCGAGCTGCAGTACCTCAGTAGCCTAGTATACAAATTCCACAACATTTATATAGTTTATGTCTGCTTACAAGATAACTTCAAGAACATACAAACGAACGCTCTGAAACTAAGAGCTTCTATACACATTACAGAGCTTCTGTAGACTTCACAGGTATTAAAGTCATGTCATCATGTCATGTTAAATTCCTGATTTTCTGGACTGGAGAATTAAAGCTGAATGAATCTTCTTCTGTGTCAGTTCTGCTCTCAGTGCTCTTAAATCAGATGCTGCCTGCTTTCTCATCTGCAGAAGAACAAGTAATGTAAGGAATTGCAATTTAAGGAAGTTTTTGGAGTAGACATGCATATGGGTTTATATACTAAGAGTGAATTTTATACAGGATGAATGAATGCAGGATAGACCTTTCATCTTTAAAATTTTACATGTCTAATTAGCCTAGTTATAGCACAGCTTTCTTCTGTACTTTGCCTTGGTGTTTTTAAGAGAGAACTGTGAAATTCATTTACTTTCCACTCCTTGTTATACAATGCAGGAAGCATAACAAGTACATCCACCTTAGATATGTTGGGTTTGCATGGCAAAAAAGTTTCTGGTAGAGGGCATTTGACACTGTCCCGCACAACATCCTTGTCTCTAAATTGGAGAGACATGGATTTGACAGATGGACCACTCAGTGGATAAGGAACGGGCTGGATGGCCGCACTCAGAGTTGTGGTCAATGGCTCAATGTCCAAGCTGCAACCAGTGACGAGTGGTGTTCCTTAGGAGTCAGTATTGGGACTGGTGCTGTTTAACATCTTTGTTGGCAACACAGACTGTGGGGTAGAGTGCACCCTCAGCAAGTTTTCTGACGACACCAAGCTGTGTGGTGCGGTCGACACGCTGGAGGGAAAGGGTGCCATCCAGAGGGTCCTGGACAGGATTGAGAGGTGGCCCGTGCAAACCTCATGAAATTCAACAAGGCCAAGTGCAAGGCCTGCACGTGGGTCGGGGCAATCCCAAGCACAAATACTGTTTGGGCAGAGAATGGATTGAGAGCAGCCCTGAGGAGAAGGACTTGGGGTGTTGGTGGATGAGAAGCTCAACATGAGCTGTCAATGTGCACTTGAAACCGAGAATGCCAACCGTATCCTGGGCTGCATCAAAATAAGCGTGGCCAGCAGGTTGAAGGAGGGGATTTTCTGCCCCTTTACTCCACTCTGGTGAGACCCCACCTGGAGTACTGCATCCAGCTCTGGGGCCCACAACATAAGAAGGACATGGACCTGTTGGAGTGGGTCCAGAGGAGGGCCATGAAGATGATCAGAGGGATGGAACACCTCTCCTATGAAGACAGGCTGAGAGATTTGGGGTTGTTTAGTCTGGGGAAGAGCAGGCTCTGAGGGTACCTTATAGCAACCTTCCAGTACCTAAAGGGGCCCTCCAGGAGAGATGAGGAGGGACTCTTTTTCAGGTAATGTAGCGATAGGATGAGGGGTAACAGTTTTAAACTGAAAGAGGGGAGATAGATTGAGATGAGATATTGGGAAGAAATACTTTACTGTGAGGGTGGTGAGACACTGGAACAGGTTGCCCAGGGAAGTTGTGGATGCCCCATCCCTGGAAGTGTTCAAGGCCAGACTGGATGGGACTTTGAGCAACATGATCTAGTGGGGGTGTCCCTGCCCATGGCAGGGGGGTTCGAACTAGATGATCTTTAAGGTCCCATCCAACTCTAACCATTCTATGATTCTATGAAAGCTGAAAAGCTATGCAATCTGAAGGCCTGTACCACCATCTTCCTTCCAAAGGGAGCCATAGGCAGCACTGGTCTGGAATAAAGCAGGTGAAGAGGACTGATACCTGGTTGGACAGCCATTCTCCTTTTTTTTTTTTATTTCTGTCTACCATTTTTTTTCTCTTACCTATCATCAACTACTGATCAGTGCCTTACCAAGTATGTTCCTTCAATTACCTTTTGAGTGAAATGGGAATTTTATGAAAGAGATTGTGAAATTGCTTACATAGTACCTTGAAAATCTACGTTGCTTGAATGCCATGCATTCAAAATCATCTAATAATTGGTGGGTGTTCTGGAGTAATTTGGCTCAAGCGATAAAGTTACAATGACAACTAACACCATAAAATTAACAGCATAAACCAAGAACTGTTTAGCAAATATTTACATCACCTAATATTTCTGAAGATCTAAGCGTTTTTTTATACATAGTAACATTTCGACTGTTTTAATTAAAAGGCAGAGTACCTTAATCTCTATTATGAGTTTCATTTTTGTATCATCCAGCTTCCTCCTCAGTTGATCAAGTTCATGCTGCACTGTAGTAATCCGGATGATTGTGTAATTCTGTATGAAACAACAACAAAAAAACTTTACGTGCAGCATTAGTGCAGATCAGATCTCCTGAGTAACAGCACGTTGTTTTGCAATTATCTTTTATGGCTACTCCCCATTTATAATAAAAAGGCATACTTCAAATCATATATTTTTTTCCTCTCACAGGCTTAGCATCACTCTGTCACAGCACATTTATTGATGAGATTGCTACACTTGTGTAATGCTTAGTGCAGATAAAATCCTGGTTATACAGCACGTCTTTTCAGCAGTAGCTGGGGGTGGGCTGATCTTTGAATTAACCTGTAAAACTAAAATTCGTATTTTCAAAATGTACATTCTGAAAGTTGGCTCATGTAAGTCAGCTGTAGTCCCTTGAAGTCAGTAACATTGAGGGATGGGGTTGGGTGTGTACATGGTAATCTCTTGATGTTCCAAGCCTTTAAAAATGCTAATAAAGAGTCAGATTAAGCAAATGATGTGATAAAGTTGCCCATACAAGGAGTCATTAAGTGGTATCTGTAGCCTCTCATCTCTGAGCTCCTGCTGTAAGCTTCTCCCCACCCAGGGGTGTAGCTGCCTGCGTATAAGGGTCCAAGTCCCAGCTCTGTAACCCTGCTCAGACCACTGAGAAAGCAGGAAAGGTACACAGTCATTCAGGAAAAAACCAGGCGGAGCTGTCAGATTAGTTGGGGGCTACCGAGGAATCACCGTATTGTTGGGTTGAGTCACCAGTGCGGACAAAGCTGGTGGAAGAGCAGAAACTAGCAACAGCAGGATCTGTTCCCCCGATCCCGGCTCTTCCCACCTGACTCTGCCTGCCCGGCCAGCCAAGGCACCTCATGCAGCACAGGGCTGACGAGAGGTAGAGAGCATACCAGTCCTTAGGCTAATAGCTTATTAAATCCTGGCTATCTCCTCTGTGCCAGCCAATAAATAACTGCTGTATGCACATGAAGTTGTGCATTATCCTTCACATCAGGCCTCTTTGTGCCTAGCTGGAGAGACCTAAAAAACCCTGACATTGCCCCCAAAAGGAGCAATAACATATTTGAACACAGCTAGTTACATAATGTAATATCAACCCTATTAATATTTTTATATTGTAGATATTTATGTTATGATACCTCAGATAATACACATTTGCATATAATAGACACTCTTAGATTGTATATACACTCTCCCACCTTTCAGATACCAGAAAGGGACATTTTTTCCCCTAGTCTAGCTTCAGATTTGCCAACAGACTTGCTTCCATTAATGCACTTAGAAAATTAGCAGGTAAAACTATTGGGAAGGGTGTTTCCCCCTTTTCTTTTATCTTTTCTTTTTTTAATTCCTCTCTGAACTTCCCATGATTTGACACCAACAACATAACACAAGGCTCACAGTTGCACAATAGTTCAAGTGCAACCATTCCAACAGCCTCAGAGACGTTTCTTGTCCTCCAAACACAACTAGAATTCATTACCTCTGTACGTGAAATTTGGGATGATGAGAACAATATATAATTGAAAAATTCATTAATCATACTGAACAAAAGGGGATTTTGTTAAGAGAAGGTATTGTATAAATGCAAAGCCGAAAGAATCAAATGCTCAGACTCAAGCACCTCTTCATTTTTTTTTTGAGATGAATGGGCTGAAGTAATTCTATACATCAGCTCATTGAGGGGTATTTGGTTGTTAAAGCTAGCTTACAAGTCATTGGTTGGTGATTAATTTGTTACTTTAATTTATATTTTATGCCAAAAAATCAGGCTGTGTAAAAAGAGAGATTAAATAATACAAGCAAATACCTTGGAGTTTGTCATATTGTTTGGTCGTTTTCGACTCTCTCTGGCTTCCAATTGCAAGAGTAATTTCTGGTGGTAAAGCTCTAAATCTTGTCGCAGCTTGTTTAAAGCGTCCTCCAGTGAAACCGTAACTTTCTTAGTTTCGAAGTACTTCTTTTTCCATTCCTCACGAACTACACAGGAAAACAGGAATACTGTTTGGTCTTGTTCATCTTGTCATAAGGTCTATTGAAGTCAGTAATGACCAATTAATTTCACAAGGTTCAGTTGGCCAATACATGTGTCAAAACTATGCATAAGTTTCTTTGAAAAAAAACAATTAGTGAAAATCTTCATTAAAATGATATTTACTATAAATGCAACTGAATTTTCATAGAATCATAGAATAGTTTGGGTTGAAAGAGGCCTTTAAAGGTCATCTAGTCCAGCCTCCCCTGCAATAAGCAGGGACATCTTCAAGTAGATCAGGTTGCTCAGAGGCTCATCCAACCTGACCTTGAATGTTTCCAGGGAGGGGGCATCTACCACCTCTTTGGGCAACCTGTTCCAGTGTTTCACCACCCTCTTGCAAAAAATTTCTTCCTTATATCTAGTCTAAATCTACCCTCTTTTAGTATAAAGACATTACCCCTTGTCCTATCACAACAGGCCCCAATAGTTTGTCCCCATCTCTCCTGTAGGCCCCCTTTAAGTACTGAAAGGCTGCAATAAGGTCTCCCCAGAGTCTTCTCTTCTCCAGGCTGAACAACCCTAACTCTCCCAGCCTCTCCTTACAAGAGAGGTGCCCCAGCCCTGTGATCATGTTCGTGGCCTTCTTCTGGACCTGCTCCAACAGGTCCATGTCTTTCCTGTGCTGAGGGACAATTTTCACACAATCACCTGCAACAAAAGGCTCTATCTGTCCACCGAGATATAACATGAAAGTTCATTCAGCCTGGCTGTTCTACAGGTTTCAACTGCACCATAAGCACTCCCGACCTGTGAAGACTGGTACACCCACCACAACTTTACTGTAGCAGAATATTTAGCACTGTAGATTTATGCAAAACTTGAGCTCTGCAGAGCCAAAGCTTTTTGAACAGCTTAGTTTAACACAGAAGTCCAAAGATTATGGGAAACAGTTATTTACCTTTGCACTTAACTATGATTCCTCCTATGTTGTTAATGTGCTATCAACAGCTGGCACATAAATCTCCCCGTATCTAATATGGCAGACTTATGACCACATACTTCCACTAACCTTTATTTTACCTAGCTGGATAACATAATTTAAGACAGTGCAGGAACCATTTAGGGCTTATCTCATCAGGGTAAATTAGCTTGCCTTGCAGCTTCATGCTACTACAGATTCACTGCTTCAAGTACCCAATTTTGGGTTTTTTTTTAAATACAACTTCACCATGCTGCAGAGTGCAGTTTAGCCATGCCCTTAGAGAATAACTGGAAGAATTGGTTCATCTACTCCTTTCAACAAAGCTACTAATAATAGTTGAGAATCCTAGTGATTTAGCTGTATTTAAGTACAGAGAGAATGCTCTCAAAACATCAAAGCGATTAAATTTCATCTCTGCATAACTGGAATGTGACTTAGGGAGGATAGTTTAAGTATAAACTTGAAAATAATTTTACAAATTAAATTTGGGTGGGATTTCACTGAGATTGTTACACTGTTAAAAAACAAGGTTTGTTAAGCTTGTCAGGACAGGCTTGTAACTCCCATACCATAAGCTGAATAGCTTTAGATAGCTGGAAGATGATAGGATGAACTCTGTGATTCTATGAAGAAAAAGTCCTATGCTGGCAATTTGACTAGAAGCCCTAGCAACACAGTAAAAACTCAGGTTTAGAATGGGTCAGCTGTCCTGGGCCTCAAACAGTAAATCAGCCTGCAGGAGCTTTCTGGGCGCTATATGTACATAGGACACAACTGGAATGGTTTATAAAAGCCAGGATATTTTTAGATTTATAAGACTGCCACAAAAAAATGGAAGGAAACATTGCAACCTTGAATCTTTCCAGCATGCTATTATACACATGAGCCTTCTTGGAGCTATTGATTAGCAAACTGCTCTCTCTCTGTAATTAAGCTCACTGACAAGGAGACAGATATGACATTGGTTTCAGTGTCATTTCTCAATCATTCCAAATTCCAAAATAAACTAAAAGTGTACCATGATATCTCTTCAGCTTATTTTGTTCCAGCAGCCCCTTAGCTTTTTTGATCAGTTCTTCTCTATTTTTTTCCATGTGCCTTCTGTCTTTCTTCATCTGTTGCAATTGTTCTACCATCTTGTTTTCTGAAGATATTATAACTATATTTAGCAAGCATGTAAGTACTGTAAATAGGTAGCATTAATCAAGATTTTTGTAATGCACCCATCATAAATCATGTCAAGAGCTCTGTCATAACAGGCAGTAGAAATTCTTTTATTTTAATAAACTACCTCTAACTTTTTGAAACGTCTGGTGCTTTAGAAAAAAGTGAGAAATCCAGCATGCATCCAGGCATTCATACACGCACACAAACTAAGCACCTTTTATATGCCTAAGGAATGTATGACTAAAACTGTATATTCAAGATCTATATGCACCGCATACGTAGAAAACTCTTGCCACATGAAGCCGAAAAAGCTTCCAAAAGACTATCTCCTGCTCAAAATACTTTGCGATATAAACAAACTGTAGCAAAATCTTGCCTTAAACTCCAGCTGGTCATAGGCAGGACAGTACCTCAGACTTTCACTAGTCTGCAACAACAGGTTAATCACTTACTGTCTTCTTACTGTCCTCCTCCTCCATGACAGCAGAGGATCCTCAGCACTACTACTAGTGGCTTTCTTTGCTACGTTCTCACTTGAGCCAGGCAGCATTTCATCTGGTCTCCCTCCTTTTCTTCTTCCATCCCCAAGTCCACAAGCTGGGTTTTCTAATGAGCACTGGGAACCTGCTATGCTCTATGAACAGCCCATGCAATTATAAATGCCTGGAATTTTCCAACCACAAATTAAAATTTGGAACAATACTGTGAATGAATGTAGGTATGAATTCTTTCATAAAGTAGGTATTTCTGTCTTCATTAACTATTCAGTCTTAATTAAATATTCACTTCCCTTCGATTTCTTGGAATCATATACTCACTTGCTACCTGAATTGCCGGAACTTGAGCTGGATTTACAGAGAGTGCCAGAAAAGGTGGACTAGGAGGCGAAATATATTCTTTTGGACAAGTACGGTTTTGCTTGTTTTTATCTGCCTATAGAGTCAGAAGACACAACTGTAAGTACATTACTCATAATCCTGAATAGTAACATTAGACATATGCCCTGAAATTGGCCTGAGTGAATGGGAGGGCTAAATCTGAATTCTGCATATAAGCTGTTTTATTGTGTTACCAGTACAAATGATGACTAAATTACAAACAGCTGGACCTCTGCAATAACACTAGAACACTAAACACTTACATTGCAGAGAACATATGGACAAAAATGTAGACTTGCTAATTGTTCTTGTCCATGTCCATAACCCCACAAGTTACTGACACTCCCATGCAAGACCAGGAATAAGGGGCCTTAAAACTGCCATCTGGCTCATTGCTTGTAAAGTCTGGACTGCCAATTTCTAAAATAAAATTTATAACAGCAGATTTTCAATTTCTTTATTATTTTCATAAGACTCCACTACAATCATTTCTGTGCAAGAGCTCACAGATGACAGTTAACAGTGACAGCTATAGTGCTGTATCATTGCATGTGGGTGCTGAGTTTTCCTAAATGTGCTCTTATTCTGATTCTATGACTACATCATAGAATTGTAGAATTGTATAGGTTGGAAGGGACCTTTAAGATCATCTAGTCCACCCATCAACCTAACTCTGATAAAAACCATCACTAAACCATGTCTCTAAGCACTATGTCAACCCATCTTTTAAATACCTCCAGAGATGGTCACACATACGTTTTAAAGGATTTTATTGTTTTTATCAGAAGTTTTGCTTGGCTTGAGAGACAACAAATTTATCCCATAGAAATATGAAATTATAAAAATGCCACCAAGAAAAACAATAAAATGTTACTGTCAAGAAACTAAAAAAAAAATCAGCTAACATAAGACTGAGATAATTACTGAATGTGTACTTCCTGTTAAATTAAACCAGAGATAGAACTTTTGTTGATTTCATTGTTTAGAACTAGAGTTGATTTTTCATCAGCAAATCTGCAGAGTAGCAGCGGATGAATTAACTTTTCTCAATTACTTTCAAACCTACATTTGAGTATTTCATATTTCTAATGAGTTACCTGTCTTATAAAATTAGACTATTTCTATGTGGAGGACTGCTTATTGCTCCAGATTACTAAGAATACGTTACCTTGAAAAACACACCTGATCATCCAGTTTTTCACCAGGATCAGCTATAGACTTGCTAGTTCCGTATTGCTGCAAGCTAAAGATAAAACCAAAGAAACAAGTGAAAGTGAAAATAAGTTTCTAGATATATATATCAATATTATCCATTATTTTAGCAGAATCCTTATTTACTAACCTTTGTTTTTTGTGTACATATTCTGTGGTTTGCTCTTCCATTATTTTAAGAATTCCAGCATCCTGTGTTCTGTCTCTTCTGCATTTGGTATCTTTTTGGTGGTCGTTATTGTCTGTGTTTGCTAGTTCTGTGACAGGGTAGCGATGATCAAAATATATAAATTACACTCATAAAATTCAAGTTGTTTTGACTGTCAATGCCTGGACTTTCCAACCTGTATTAGAAATTCACTGCATCAATCCAATAAATAATGCTATCTCTGGGGCTTGGAAATTTTGTGTGAATCACAGAGGAAAGAAGAAAAAAATAAGCTTTTTTTTTTTTTGAGAATTTCTATCTAACTAATTCTTGGTAACTAGTACAAGAAATATTACCACAGATAAGAAAACCACTTAATTATTTCACCTTCCCTAAACTAATTCTGTGTCTAACAACTTCTGCCTTTCAGAGCAAAATGTTTTGCATTTAAATGTTAATGAATAAACATTATCTGCTTTAAAATATATACAATAAATATTTCAAAAGAAAATTACTGACAGACTTCACCTTTGCTACTACAAAACCCTACATCCTTCATCATTCAAAATAAAGTTATGGAAAACTTTTCAGTTACTTATTTACATATATATTTGCATATTAAGTGGTCTCATACTTAATATCAGTTAACATGATGATGGAGAGACAAAGCTATTTTTGACACATTATGACTGGAAACTGAAATTACTGAAAAGCCATCCATGAAAGCTTTTTCTAATACACTCTCCAGACACGTCTTGTATTGAAATTTTTGTTTTGTTACTCAAAGTGTGGGATACCCAGAAAATAATTCTAACTGAGATCTGTAAGGTGCCCATATCTATGAAAAACTGAATATTGCCTCATTCAATAATTACTCATTAAAAATTTGCAATAAAGACCATCTTTTTTACATTAACTGTAAAATTCTGCTCAAATATTAAGACTTATCATTCAAAAGTATTTCCTCAAAAACAATTTATATTATAATTTTTATGCTAATATAGCAATAGTCATTCAAATCCTATTTAAATGCATCAGTTCTTTCTTGGTAATCACTAAAAATTAAGAATATTAAGAACATTATATAACCTTCCAGGGACTTAATGTCCCTCAGTATCCCCAAGACATCCCATTTCAAAAGAAGCAGTAGTTAATAGATCTCTTCCAAGTAACATTTTCTGTTGTGGCACAGAACTGTTATCCTGTTAATGTGTGCTTTGAACCTCTCCATACTTTTGTATTATTTTCACTGTAGTCTGCTCAAGGAGTTCTCTCACCTCTCAGTTTTAGGAATGTCACTGTTCAATAATGTATAAACATACATTATATGGGGGGGGGGGGGAGGAAACACTTCCTCTCAGTAGTAATACAGCCATGGATAAGAGGACAATGAAAATGGAAGTAAATAAATGCTTTCCCTGATATTCTGGTATCAAGATTTTTTTCATTTAAAACTGCTGTTGAATTATGGAATCATTATCCTCCAATAGCTGCTTAATTTTTTTTTTTCATGTAAGTAAGATTAGACAAATGCATCAACTATATAAAGTGTTCCCTATATCAGTACACAGTGAAAAAGAACTCATTCAAATTAAAACTACAGCTCTTTGAAAGACATTATTATTTAAAAAATTAGAATACTGTTCTGATAGCAATATTCCAACTCATACTTTAACTATAGTTTTCTTAAAACTTAGCTTTACTCTGTCAACTTCCTAAAAAGCATGCTTTAGCAAAAAGATGAAAATGAACAGTTGTACCCTTTTGATATTTAATGTGATTTTGGAGTGCTTGATTATTCTGGCCTTGGTCATCACTGTGGTTTACATGAAGAGTAAGAGCAGTTCCTCTGGCTTTGTCATTCCACTTGGGAGTGTTATGTTTTTTTTGATCCTGGCTGAGATGATTTTGCTGAGGGGTCTGTAATACCATATCACTCTCTCCAGACTCCCAATCTGCACGATTTGAATGACTTGGTGTGAAGAAAGATCCATTGGATCCATTTGGATCTGCATTATAATTATTAGAAAACAGAATAGTATTTTATTGTAAATGTTAACAATATTTATTCTTCTCCTTTCATCCCCCTCCCCCACTGCATTGGTTAAACTTACCTTTTTCTCTAAACTGCACAGTTTTTTCTTGAATCCTGTTGTTATGGTCTTGCTTATGTTCTGTGGGCAAAACTGGAACAGGTTCTCTCTCACCCCATCCCACAGGACTGTGCACTACCTGATTTTCTAGCTGATGAGTGCTTTGTATGCTTTCTAAAAACTGTTTGCTCTTTTCAGGTGTTTTGGGGGGAAGACTGGATAATCTTGATCCATGAGCAAACCTATTACCTTCTGCACTAAAGTGATGTCTTTGTTGAGTTGATGATGATAATGGATAAACATCTTCAAAGTATTCCACTCCAGGTAACAAATATAATTCAGGATAAAGAGCCTAAAATATGCAGTATATTTATCAGACAGGACAAAAGAGGAAATGTACAACGTAAAAAGATTCTGAAAATGATACCTTAAAAGCCATTCAATACATACATACGGAGGAGCAAATAACTCCAGTTTCAGTTCTGTTTCCTGCTTTGCTTTCACCTTGGAAGAGAAAAAAATTGAAGCATAACCAATAAAATACCTTTTTATCAATACTGTTGCATATAATTTATTTTCTATATTCTGTTATCAATAATCTTTACATACTACATTTTTTCTTAACGAGCACTATCTTCTGTAGTGGCCTGCTGCGGAAGGAGGAACACGGACTACTATTCTATTTTCTGACATGGCACTGAAACTTTCTCTATTTTTCAAAATCTCAATCAGACCCACAAGAGTACATGGATGTACTGAATAATTTTTTTATATCCTTCGCACTTTCTCTTATGGTTCAAAGGACTTGATCCAACAGTCACAGAAGAAGAAAGTCTTACACTGTCTTTACCAAAAGTTGCTTCAAGCTGAATCTGGATAGAAATGCTAAGTCTCACATAATTTTTGCTATTCACCTGATACAATACTGCAAAATATTTAATGAATATAGGAAAAAAAAATATTTACTACTCTCCTATGTCTTCTTGCATTTATTCTTTGTCTTGATATTTTTTGTGATACACTTTCAGATTTCAACACTCATCCTAATAACAAAGTCTAAGATAATCAATGTATATTTGAAAAATGTGCTCCAGTAGAACAAAAAAAAAAAAAAAGAAAGAAAGGAAATCTGAGCTTACATTTAAATAATGAAATTGAACTAAACATGGGGCCAAATTCTTTTCTGAATATGGCCAGGTAATGTCATTGATTTACTGTTAGAGACACAGGCTATATGCAAGAAAAAGAGGAGCAAATGTACACAGCTTTGGCTTAGGCTTATTTTTTATTTAAAGACCCGTACTTGCAAGTAGGGTACAGCTCTTATTACTGCTTACATTGTTACTGTTGTGAAACAGAAGACTGGGGGTGGGTGGAACACACTCAACAAATATTTGGTCATTGAGAGTTATGGTCATTGAGTTCAATGAGGTTACCATGACCCTAAACAACAAATAAACCAGTTAGTTTGTTTATTGCTTTACACTTTGTTATAAAGTTAAATATCAAGCAACAGTAAATACTCCAAATTAAAATCTTCACTTGTATCTACCAATATCTTTAATTCTCAATTAAAGTAAAATATTTTATTAAATTCCTGACATTCTAAAGGAAGCTGGAAAATGTCTCCATTTATCTCAGAACTATCATTGGGGAAGAAAATATACCATCTTACTTACTATGGCGCAGTTAAAAACACCTCAGTTCTCTGAAGACATATGCACATTTTCAGATTCAGATTGTGTCACAGTCTTTAAGTTTCTCTTCAGATTTTTCCACCTAGTTTTTGCACATGACTTAATATTTATTCTGCTTTTCTGTGTAGGTAATTTTAGTAATAACTCAACTACAAATGAAATAAACAGCAGCACCAAATTTCCAGCTTGTAAATAATTTCCAAATCCGTGAGAAACAGAGGTGAAATGAGAAGTGAAAAAAAAATATCCCAGACTTATGTACATCACTTAAGTCTTCGTGTATTACACAAACTTTCAGTTGGGCTCATTTTCAAGTTTATTTACTCTTCAGCTGTAGTTTGTAAGATAAAAATATATAGAGAATCAATGTGAGGAACAGTTATGATTCAGAGATGCAGGTTTTTGATTACATAAATGTCAGGCTGTACTACTGGATGAACCAGTGGAACACAAATGTACATCCAGAGAAGTTTTCATTCAGAGACTGATCTTTAAAGGCTTTTAGGCTGGTCATAGCAGTAAACATTAAACAAACTCTGACTTACTCAGCCTCCATTGCAAATTCTTCAAGCGCCATATTCCCAAGAATGTACTGGTAATAATGACCATAGGGGGATTTTTTCTTTAATGCAACCAGATTTGTCATATTTAGTCTATTGACTTATCAAAACTAGCATCTCTTCACTGGATCACAACTAATTACATCTGATACTTTAAAGGGTGTTTCTAATATACCTGTCCAGCTGTGCCTTTGTGTTTGGGGAAGTAGATGTGCTCTGACAAGACCTTATGCTCCAGCATGTTTAAAAACAAAGGCTAACAGTGCTCCTCAAGTTCTCTCTTCTATTTTCCTGTGATATTATCTAATCTGCAGGAAAAAAATCTGTGGTTTATATTATAAAGCAGAAGACCACTAAAGGAAGAAAATAATAACTTACCACTGCTAGTTTTTTCCCAATGCATTTTAAAAATTTGAATTTATCTGCAACTGCAACTCCACCCAGGTATTCTCCAAGCTTCTCCCGTAGCGCTCTTAATGTGATGTGAGGAGACACCCTAGAATGATGTTATTCATTAATACATATGTAAGATCAAATAATGCTGGCTTTTCATAGAATCATAGAATGGTTTGGGTTGGAAGGAACCTTAAAGATCATCTAGTTCCAACCCCCCTGCTATGGTTGGTGGAAACTTCACCAGACTGCCACGACTTCTCAAGTATGATGGATAGTGGCTTAGCAACTTGCATCTCATCAGGTCTGATGGTCTTGTGCACCTTCAGATTCCTTAGATGGTGTCGAACCTGATCTTTTCCTACAGTGGGCAGTTCTTCATTCTCCCAGTCCCTGCCTTTGCCTTCTGCAACTTGAGCAGTGTGGCTAGAGCACTTGCCAGTGAAGACTGAGGCAAAAAACTCATCAACCTCAGCCTTCTCCATATCCTAGGTAACCAGGTCTCCTGTTTCCTTCCGGAGAGGGCCCACATTTTCCCTAGGCTTCCTTTTATCACTGACATACCTACAGAAGCTTTTCTTGTTGTCCTTGATGTCCCCAGCCAGATTTAACTCTATCAGGGCTTTAGCTTTCCTAACCTGATCCTTGGCAGCTTGGACCATTTCTCTGTATAACTCCCAGGCTACCTGTCCTTGCTTTCACCCTCTGTAGTTACTAAGAGGGAGAAGATAACACTATACTTAGTAAGAGGGGGAAGAAAATGCTATATACTTGCTGGTTTGCATGACCAAAAATGGCAACTATGTCCTGGAACTGCACCTAATTACATACAGGCCAGAGAGTCTTGGTGTGGTAGAGTCAGAACGTTGTATCACGTCATGGTAGACTGTATTACAAGGGCAGTCGTAACATTAACTAGCAACATTCATATTTCAGGAACCCCATAAAAGTGAGAATATGAAAGTAGCTGAAATTTGAAAATTACTCCTTCAGAACACTCTTGCTCATCTGCAGATGAATAACAAAAACATTGGAAACTATAGTCATGCATTTCCATACAGGTGACAGTTTCATGGGGCCGGTCCAGGACTGTAGAACGTACCTCTTCAAGCACTAAGAGCTAGAAGAGATGTCATCACTGTCCACCTTAAGTAGCAGGCACATTCCTTTGATTTCGTCTTCTTCAACACAAATTTACAGTTGGGTGTGTGCATGTGTACATGCAAATGTATTTTAAATCAAAACCAAACACTTCAGTGTGAACATTTCCACCATAGTTTGAGGATGAGAGAGCTGATGCAAATATGAATTGCATCATTTAATGTACTACTGGAAACCATGCAAATATTATAGTAATGAGCTCAGTATAAAAATCAACATAGAATAAAAAGCAACTCCACAGAACAAACCCAAATGTACAAGAGGCACACAAAAGCTCTGCAGCACAACATAAGCAACTCTAATTGCTCCTATGCTGCCATATAAAATAAACCAGTGAACAAATTCAGGCCTGAGACTCTTAATTACCCATGCTGATTAAGTGTTAGTATTCTACCTAGCATGATTTTGGCTTGGGGGATAGCACATGCCATTCTCAGTAAATAGTATAGACAAGAACATACCATCCCTTCAACTTGGACATGTCTTCAAAATCAACTTTTCAGGGTTTGTTTGTACTTTCAAGCAGTCCTATATGCCTCCATTTCATTTCCTGGGTATGTAAAAACACCCTCAAGTTTCATCTCATAAACACAGTACTTCAGTGGGCTACAGTGCTTTCCTTGCATTATTTCAAACACCTTGGATTTAGAGGATCTTCCTGAAGATGATAAATCTGCCTTGGAGCACAGGCATGCAGCAAAGGAGACCCAAGTCTGCAGAGGGGACACATCTAGGCCACACTGCTTGGTCTCCATACATTTAGCTCGTTTATTTCTTCCCCTTCTTCTTTATTGCCCACGCTTGTTGCAGATATTAGCCCTAATGTCATTTATTTCAAATGTATAAAGAAATATGGGAAAGATGGATACATAATTCAGTACACATCCTTCCAAGGTCTCACGTGAGAACAGAGATGACCTGTAATTCAAATATCTCTCATTCACTACCATTTCTTCAAGCTGATGTCTCAGAGAAGGTATGCCCCCTTGAATGGTCTCCTGAAACCCAATAAATGCAAACTCTTTGCATTTGCAAGTTCTAACGCTGCACATCGTTCACTGACAATGCCATCCAAACCAGTAAGGAAACCTAGATCTAAGGCATTTATGAACAGCAGGGAAAACATCTAAGTAACTGTGATGTATCGTGGGAGAAAATTATCTAGGTATACAGAACCTGAGATACAGGGCAGAAATTTATCTGAAAATTACTTGCCAGTGCAGCTGCTAGGAACATATAATAATATCTTTCTTACTTGCTGCCACTGGCTAGCAGAAGACTAGTCACATCCAAGTAATTTGCTTCAGGGTGTTCCTTTAAAAGTAATGCAAACTAGAGTTCATTGCAGCAATCTCATCTGGATATAACAAAAGTATGGCTCCTGTGGTGAGGAATGAGGAATAAAGAAAAGATCACAGAGGCTGCGAAACCAAGTTCATGGGAACAGGAACTCAGGGCCATAGACAATTACGCACTTTATATTTTCCTCTAATTTAATGATTAATGGAAACGGCCTGTACTTAGACCGAGGAATCCTTTGTTAAGCTGACTCAGACTGTACTAGGATTCTCAACCTGACTGGACGGTGCTATCAACAACACCCAAACAGCATGAGTACCAGCAAGGCTGCTGTTCCCTCTCCAGGGTTATAAGAGAAGGTTTTTTAAAATATTTTTTTGTTTTTAAAGACAGTGATACACTGGCTGGGTGCTAGCTATTGCTAATGCTAATGTACGTCAGCATTGCATAGTACCCATAGGATGATTAATTAGCAAGTATTTAAGACTCATTAGCAAGCAACAAATATGCAGACAGATATAAACCCACTGAAATCAATGAGAATCCTAATTTAAATTGATGGCTTAGAATTGAGTTGTGGTGAAATAAATTTACACTAGTGAACAGAGGGCAGTGACAGAGGTCAAGACATTTCATGTGATTGGAAGTTACTAGTCCAGACATGTGTTTTGCACCTCCGCTGGAGACCAGTACAGCAAACAAAACGGATACATACACTTATTTCCTCTGGTTTTGAGCAGCCTTTCAACAAAAGAAGCTGTGAGAATGAATACATTCCACCCTACATGCTCATACCTAACTGCTGTCAATCTCTTGAATATGGGCTACACAGTATATGGTCTTAAGTGGACAATAAAAGCCTAAATTTAAATTAGTTAAAACCCATATTCCCTGCAGTTTAAGCTAAATTGACAGGTTTTGCACAGGAGCAGACAAGGTGCATATAAAAGCTCCATTTCAACACACATCTTTACATTATTTGATTCTTCTACAACTTCTTACCACACTGGATACACACTGATTTTGCAAGTAAAGTGTTTAGGAGTATGAAACAAACTTTCAAAGTTATGAAAGATTAAAACTGCAACTCCCTGTGCCGGGCTTGGGCCTAGGACTGGAACTGGGGTGTGCTTTCACCATCTGAGAGCACACATAGCACACAGTGTTGTAGGTAACCTCTCAGAAATACTACTGAAGAAGAAAGAAGATACGCTGGTGGTTGCCTGGGCTGTAAAACATGGCTTAAGCTCTTTCTTTGGACTGAGAGGGTTCAGACTGTCATTTATTTCTGGGAAGTCAAAGGCTTTCACATGTTCATCAAGCTGCTCTGTCTTGAAGCTGGCACATTGCCAAAAAGAATTCAAGATTTTGATAATCAGACTTAAGGAGACAGAAAGAATGTAAGACTATGATTTTACAACATCAATTACTCTGCAGAAATACTAGCACTGCTCTGGAAGTGCGTTTCAATGGCCTACATCAAGGGTCACAATGAAGCCAAGCTTGATACAGTCCAAACAAACATAACGCTGGTCATGGGCACCACTTGCCCTCTAGAACTTATTAGAGAACAAGTCTCTTCTGACAGATGTAATCATGCTCTACAGAACAACAGCTAAATGACTGAAGAATAACATAAAGGACCTACCATGTACATGAAGCCCAAGACTATACTCACCTTATAAATCCAGCTGAGATAAACTTGCTAGTAAGAGCTACAGGAACTGTATTCAGCTTGAAGTTCCACACTTCTTCTGGGACATAAAAAACATGGAGCTCCACCAACTAAATAAAGTAAGAACAGATGATCATAACTGCAGATATATTATAATACTCTTCCTATATGCTTTGTTTTGCTTAGCTGGATTTTCAATTTCTGGAGGCAGGAATGGCTTCTTTGATGATAAAGCCTCACTCCTCTAGCCCATGTACTGACAATGATGACTAGATAGCAAAACCAGCAGTGAGTAGAGCAATTTGTGATTGAATGCCAGCTGACAGCATCAAAACAGGTCACATTAGAACAAGCTCAACAATGGAAATGAGAGCCTATGCTTGTGCTGTATGTCACTGTGACAGCAATGGAAAGAGCTTACCAAAAACAGTTGATCCTCTGGAGTGTGCCATGGATACAAGCATACTTCAGCTAAAATTCTACCTTTGTTCACCTCGTAAGTCCTAAAAGCTTGATCCAAATGTAGTAGAAAGCACCATAACTTGATCTTGCCAGCAAGAAAAAAATTTCAAAATATTTTGGGCCGTTGTTAATAATGTTAGCCACCTTGGAAGCACAGAAGTGCTCTTGGTAATGTCTGCAACAAGACTAACTAAGCCTGCTCTGAGTAAGGTTCACTTAGATTATGTTCAAACCCGTGGTAGTTCATGTCTGGGTCTTGATATTTTCAGTGAAAAATCAAAGTATTGACAAGGAAAATGCACTTCTGAAAAGCTTTCCCTATAACGAGAAGCCATGCAAATAAGTGATACAAAGTATTTCTGCAATTGTTTAGTTACTAAATGTGAACAAGAAAAGAATGCTTTCTATATATACTATGTTAGAAGCATGGGTTTTTTCCTCTCAGGCCTTCTAGAAATGGTGCAGTGTCACTTTTTTAATTTTTTATAGGAAATCTAAAAAATCTCTACGGAAAAGTACAAAAACTCTCACCTGTGATGTTTGTGGTCTCGTTTGACTGAACGACATGTTGATCCCTGTACTTGATGACCATGAATGCCAGGTGGGTTTTCTAATTTTCTTTTTGAGTGAAACATTCTTTAAGAATGAGTTTCATGACAAGCTGCTATGAGATAAGTTACTCCATTAATTTCCTTTATTTTAATTTACTGTTCTTCTTTCCATGTATGAAAAAAGTTGCTTCTGTGCTGAGGGAGAAAGCTTCCAGCTGACTGCAGACAAACAGACTCAACCACACCTTCTACACAAGGATCACCTAAGTAACTGGGGGAATTGCTAAACCACAGCCCTGCAGCTCTAAGAAGTCTGCCCTGGAGAATTTCCTCTTAACATTTTCTCTCCTTTCATAAAAATACTGAAGTTGTATATACATTTCTACACAACTGCACTGTATTCCTAAAGACACAGACCAAAACCCCCACAAAATGGGATTCTTGCAGAGTCCAGGTTTATCTCCAATAAAGAGACAATTACTGTGAACTGAAGCCAAGCCACACACAGGGTACATCGTGCTGGCCAAACGCACTATCGCAAGGAAACCTGACTGTGCTATGTCAAGAAAATCCTTTCACAAACTACCATGGTTGTTAGAATTTTTCTTTTCTCTCACCTGAAGGCTCTTCCAGCACCTCCTTGTTACCCTGTACTTAAGGACAGGGTTTAGTGGTGGTTTGGCAGTGTTAGGTCAATGGTTGGACTCGATGATCTTAAAGGTCCCTTCCAACCTTAACAATTTTACGATTCTGAATGAATGCCCTGACTGTTCTCCTCATCACCTTAGTGGCTCTCCCTCTCATCCTCACTACTTCTCATTAGCCTTTTCTTGAGTGCAAGGGACCAGACCTTTCAGATGACCTTCCAGGTCTTGCCCTGGCTCCGTGCAGTGGAATTAAGATTTCCTCATGTCAGTGGGAAGCACCCACTTTAAAGGGCTCGCGTCTTTATTTGCCTCTTCACAATTACACTGCAACGAGCTCTCACGAGTGACCTGATAAGAACACACTGTCACAGCTATTCCCAAGAGAAGGAAGGGCAGGATACACCACAAGTTCTTCCCATGAGTCCCTATACACGCGAGGTGTTGCACTTTGCATTATGACCTACCATTATTCCATGTTTCATGGCCGTCCCTGGACACTTTCTGCAGTAAATACCCGTCTCCTCTAGACTGTAGTCAAGACCCAAACGCACTGCCAAGAGCACAGTTCGCAACTTCATTCATTAGGTCTCAGAATAAGCACCAAACTAGTAACTATCTTGTTATTAGCACCACGATTTGCCACCTTGGTCTTCATATTGTCTTCTCGCTTAATTCACTTCATAGATAAACGGAGGGAAAACTATCTTATAGCTGTGGTTCCAGGCGATTCCCCCCTTCCCGGGCACACCAGGCTCGCAGGCCAACAGCCGCGAAAGAACACCTCCACCCACAAACCCGCCGCCCTCCCGCCCGCGGCCCCGCAGCGCCCCCCGCGGCCCCGGCCCCGGCCCCGGCCCCGGCCCCGGCCTCTGGCGCGGCGGAGGCTGCGCAGGCGCCGGCCGGTCGGTAGAGTTTGGGACGCGCCGGGAAGTTGGGGCTGGGTGTGCCGCCGCCGCCGCTCCCACCATGTCGGGCTCCTCCAACGTGGCGGCCATGAAGAAGGTGGTGCAGCAGCTGCGCCTGGAGGCCAGCGTGACTCGCGTCAAGGTGAGAAGCGGAGCCCGGACGGGACGGGGCGGACGCGCCGCCATTACACAGCCCCGGGGGCCGCGCCCCGGGGCGCTCCTCGGAGGCGGCCGGGCCCGCTCCGGCCTGCCGACCCTCCTCGGCGGCTGCGCCTGCTCCCAGGCTTTAGCCCCGCGGCTCCCTCAGGCTCCCCGGCCCAGCCGAGCCCCGGGGCGGCCGCGTCCCTTCCCCGCCGCGCCCTCTCGCTTCCTGCAGCCTCTCGGGGACCCCGGGGGGGGATGGAGGCGCCCCGCGCTCCCCTTTCATTTCCTGATTCTGGGGAGCGTCTTCTTGCATCAAACCGTGGCGAAAAGGGCGGCTGGAGTCGGGGTTTACAACAGGTTGCCTCGGCCGCCCCGGCCCGGGCGCTGTAAAATGGAGACTTCGCTGCAAGACGTGCAAGGAGCGCCTTTAACTTAAGTTGAACTGACTCGAGTTTAACTTGTGGCATTTTCGGGGTGAGACTGGGCAAATTAGAGAAAACTCTGGGCAAACTGCAAATACAAGATACCAGTGAAGATGCTGCTTTCTGAAACTTTGATCGCTTTTTCCTTATGAGTTCAGAGTTACAGCAAAGAAAAGCAAGACACAGAATTTTTTCACTGTTCCGTTTTTAGGTAGGCACTGCCTACCAAAACCCCACAGGCCATGCCATCAGGAGGATGGCTTTCCAAAAAAGCCGTCTCCAAGATGTTGCTCATTTTTCATACTTCATGCTTAAAAGTTTAACACGAAAACTTTCCAAATTAATTCTTATTCTAATTATTGCTCAACTTTGTGTCTTTAAGAAAACAAAAAATTACAATGAAACTGTTGTAGAAAATCCACATGAGGTGTATTGCAGAATCTTTTAACAATGCTGTTTATGCTTTTTCATGCTTTTACTCTTTGGTAAAGAGTGTTCAATGAATTCTAATGCCAGCTTTTATTCTGACTAGGTTTCTCAGGCTGCAGCAGACTTGAAGCAATTCTGCCTGCAGAATGCACAACATGATCCTCTACTGACAGGAGTATCATCAAGTACAAATCCCTTCAGACCCCAGAAAGTTTGTTCGTTTTTGTAATTACGCGAACTACTTTGGTATCTTTCACTGGTAAGTTCTTGAATTACGATTCATAAACTCTTCTGTCATTAAAAACTGGCTTTAAATGAGACTGCTTGTATTAAAGTATTCAGAAGAGACATCCGACTTCTGCAGCTGGTGTAGATCCCTGTTTTGTGCCCCTCCTTCCCAGTCCGGGTGGTAGCTCTGTACCGGACACATGCTGTTCATGAGTACTGCAAGTGGCATTTAGCTGTTGTAGTGCTTCCACCAGTTTCTGTTGCTGCAGCAAAGCAGTAGTGGGGCCAGCTGCTGCTCAGCTGCGGTTTGGACTGACCTGGCTGTACAGTAATTCTGCTGTATCTCCCTTCCATGTAAGGGTATTATTTCCATTTTCTCACACAGGATTACTTGCCTGAGAGTACATGGTGAATCCTGATAATGGCAGATAAAGCAGGCTTTAGTTCTTAAACTTTCAAACAGCACTTCCAAAGACAGGTTAGCAGTGGTCTCAAAGAAGGGCACCCTGCAGGATGCGCCCTCTAAGCCAAAAGAAAAAAGTATGTCACCCAAGAATTGTATCACTCCACTCAAGTAAGCTACTACATGGGTAGCAGATTAAATAACTAGAAAGAGTTGAATACTCATTTGGATTTTCATCCCTAAACTGCTATAGGTTCATTAGCACTACTCCTGCCACTGTGAAGACTACTAATCTGGCATTCCTTGAAAATTCTGATTAGATTTTAGACTAACCTATTTAGAAAGGTGAGGTTTAGATCCATAGCCGTCTTAGGAAGAGTCTGAGAGTCACCATCATTTGATATTTTGCCCGAAGTGAATGCATAATTTTACTGTGTCCTACTTCCCCATCACCTCTTGACTTGGATCTGTTGGGGTGAGAGCATATGTTATTTCAGAGCACCTGATAATGCAGTTACCTATCGTTCACAATTCTTAGAAATCTCACACCGAGTCCTAACCTTGAAGAATTCTGGTTTTCTGACTTCCATCACCTGAAGAATTGCAGTTTCCTAGATTTGTGTTATTTAGGCAGCTTTATAGAAAGTTGACCACAGTTGGATTGAGTTGTTAAAATCATTCTTTAAAACTGTTCTCCACTCAAGCAGACTTTAAAAAGCTTCCAAAAAGTTTGTCTAAACAAGGTGGTTCATGCTAGTAATAGTAACAGTGTAGAGGCTGATGCTTAACTATTTGACAAACAAAAAGAAAACCACTTCCCCCTGTTTTGAGCAATGAATTACATCAGTGTAACTGAAACATGCTTAAGAGTTCTCATAGCTTTTAAAGTTATTTCTATTGTGAGTTTTATCAGCTATTCTTATTTAAAAGATACTATTCTTGGACATTGACATGTTCATGCACTGTAGCTTTAGGTAGTAATTCAAGGAAGAAATCAGATCCTCTGTAAGCATTAGACTAATAACCTATAAAAAACCAAATAAACTGTACTTTAATCAGTGACACATACAGTTCCCCACTGAGCTTTGCCAAGGTCTGCTAATTCCTGGGTGTGGATGTCAGGAAATAATGTTTCCTCTGTCTCACACATACATGTGCAAGCACAGGGCATAAAAGGCTTAGTATTTTCTTTCTTAATTGCAACCCTTATCTTCCCTTTCTGATTTTGGAACGGAGCACTTGCTTCTTCTGGTGTTACAGGCAAACATCATTAGAGCAGTGGTTTTAGTTACAGTATCTATATGGAAAATTTATTTCTTTCACTGTATCTCTTGCAAGCACTTCCTCAATCTAGGCAATTTCTTAGTTGTAATCTTGGTGTTTACATGCTGAGCCAGTACAGTTCCTGTTTGCCCAGTCAGCACCACCTCCATGGCATGAAGGGGAAGTGCAATTGGTCAGTTATGGACTCCCCTTGTGCTTCAAAGGCAAAGGAGATGCCTGGTGGTTCTATAGGCACCAGGTGACTGGGAACAACTTTTTCTGGCCTTCCACTTCGCAGTTTGGCTTCCAGGAGACACTACGCTTCAGTTCATTTGTAGCAGTTTTGATTGTCTTCCTGTACCCTTGGGGATAGCTTCACGGTTTTAAAAGTTTATAAAATAAACTAATAGTTTTACAAGACAGCTATTGAAAAAGAGGATTATTTTTTTCTAAATAGCTGTCTGTGGCGTACTCTGAAGGTACATGTTCTTAGACATTGAGTTGCTTTATTTAGCATTGATACCTTTCTAACTACTTTTTTGTTGTTGTTGTTGTTTTTCAGATCTTTTAGCATCTTTTCTTAGCTGCTGATGTGTGTAGGGGCAGGGTGCCTGAAGGAGTGGCCTGGTTTGAAGTCTGTACAGAAGCTTAGCTTTAACGTGCCAAATCTAACTGTAAAATTGCTACTGTCGTCAAACCTCTTACCATCTACCTCTCCAAATGAACTGTATGCTAGTTACGATACTTCTGTTTCATAAGGGAATCAGTTTTATATGCCAAGCAAAAAATAAAAGTGTCTTGACTTAGTCTGGTCTTGGAATTACTGTAACACATTGATTAACTTCTGGGTATCTTGACACCTCACCAGTTACTGCATCACTCTGCAGCAGCTGGAGAGCATATACAGGAGTCTGCTCCAAGTTTACCTGGGGTTGACAGTCTTACAGAACAACACGGCTTCGTTGGTACTATACTTAGAAGCATAATAGATATAGAACAGCAAAAAAAATTTTTGGCTAGTTGTGATGTTGGTTTATAATTCAATTATACAGCTGTCCCGTATCAGAGACATTAAATAAAGACAAAAAGTAACTTAATTATTTTTTATCTTAAAAGAGTAATTCTGCCCTAGTAGATGACTTACTCTATGAGCCATCTTTAGGTAAATACAAAAAAACACAGCTGCATATGAAAAGAAAGTACAAAGAAAACTTAAGATTTTTAGCTGCCAATGAATGTGCAAACTTAAGGCAGAACAGTAGTTTATTCACCAATTCGAGAATAGCTATGAGGCTGAAGAAACATTTTTAAGATTTTGATGGGAAAAACCCTGCTCAGAGACCTCACACTGAGCAGCGTATTTAGATGAGTTAGCTTTATGTGCTTCCTGTAAGCGGGCCTTACGAATTCTTTCCCATTGGTGTTTATTTCTTTTTATATAAAAGAATATAAACTGCTTAGAGTATATACCTCTCCTAAATGTGAAACTCACACAAGAGATACAGGAATAATATGCTTGACTCCTACAGGCAACTTCAACATGGCTATTTTATGCAAGACATTAATGAGACATTAATACCACAGGTTTCCTGGATTGCATACAGCCTTCTCATTGTTCTCTAGATAGGAGACCATTTCTGGAAAACTTATCACCATACTGTCAGGGAACAGCATACTATAAGTTAGAAACATGTTTAACATATCTATCTCTTACCTGATTAATGGAAGATGTCTGGGTTTAGCTGCTTAACAGGAAAAAAAAAAAAGTTGAAAAAGTTGTGTAACTAAAAATACTTTATTTTGAGAATATCTTTAACCAAAATGTTTACTGTCTTTGATGCTGCAAAGTGGAATTTGTCTCTACAGCACAGCAGCAGTCATGGCAAATCTTCAGTGACAACTAAATTACAGGCTGCTCTAAGACTGCCATAGTTTTTCCTGCTAAACTGGAAGAAGAGTCACTGTCCTCATCATGTTGGATTTAGCTACAAACATGAGAAGTAAGATGTGTCCTACTTGATCTGCTCCTGTAGAATGTTTTAATGTTTGCAGATTGTCTTTATGCAGGCAGATACTATTCATTATCATTAGTTGGGAGTCTGAGATAATCCACAGTTCAAAGCAGTTTGTGTATTTCTGGTCACCAGCAACTGGCAGAGAGCTGTCCCTTATAAGTGAAATTTTCTTCTACTTGTGTCCATTTCTCGGCGCTGAAATTTAAAAGGAAAGTTATTAACCAGCAAATTTATGCAACCACTCAATTTATAGTAGGGTAGGCAGTGAAATGCATCACAGTTACAGTGTAGTTGAGTCTTTCAAGACGAACAACAGAGAAGAATTAGAGATCAGTGATTTAGAACTAAAGAACACATAGCAGTTCTGTCTACTGATAGTAGGCAAAGTGCCTTCAAAACAGGATTATCCATTTTACGGGCTACATTAGGAGTATTAGAATTTTCTTTCTGGTATAGCTTGGATACTCACTTCTAAGTTTTGCCAATCAACTGCAATTCCAAGGTAAAAATGACTGGAAAAGTAACTTATCCTTGCCTAAAGTAATAATTCTATTTCACTTGAAGATATGCAGAGGTCAGTGTCACTTTCCATTCACTATTAAGAAGTGACATCTGTGTGAATAGCTTAATAATTTTTACATTGTGATCCTTGCACAAAAATAGCTCTAGTCATTTACTAGGCTTCCAATAATAGCTTATACCAGGGGAGCATTTTTCACATTTGCTTGTATCTGTGTATGATAAAATAATTACATTCTGCAAATGTGTAGTCGCAGTATATTGAAATTCATCATCCTTGCTATTTTTTTGACTTGCAATATAGCAGAATGCTTCTACTTTGCATATTTCTCAAAATATACCTCTAAATATTACAGTTAAACACTTCCGTATCGAGAGCTGCATTTATACTGCTTTTTTAGGCTAAGATTCGTGGTTACATTTCATGTCAGATTTAGTCTCCCTTCCCAAGCAGGACTATTATTATGACTTAGACATACCTTATGAATCCATTCATATTCTCCAAATTTGGAATCAAAGGTTCCTTTTTGAAGAGACCTCAGCTTTAATGTAAAACGTGGCCCAAGTTCTTGTATTCCCACTTTCTTTTCACTCTTGAAGATATATCTGGGGGAAGAAATAAAAATAAAAATAAAAATTAGGAAGTAAGTTACAAGAACATTCTCTTTCATTTGTGAGTTTTGTGGAAAACCTCACCTGTGGAATCTGAAAAAGATGTAGTCTCGCTGGTTGTGAAACGTAGCTACTTGTCTTCCAATGAACTGAGGATCATGTGGGAAGAGAGAAGCAAACATGCGACCAACAGAATGTCCGAGTCGTGTCGTAAAATTATTCAGGATTACTTCAGGTACGTGTTCTGTGGGCTCTTTCCCTTTGCGCTGAAATGAAATAGATAAGAATGTGAAGAACAGACTGAATGCAAACTGATTTTAATGTATTATCAAAGAAGAGTTTGAAATAAAACAGGGGGAAGACAACCAGGGCCAACTTCTTTTAACAGGGCTGGTAACAAGTAAAGGAGCAGCTGCTAATACAAGGATCTTTGGTTCAACAATATAAATTGAATGAAAAAGCAGAAATAATTAATTTTACATTTCCTCTCTCCTGCACTGATTTCTGCTCCTGACAGCACCCCGTATAGCAAATAATACAGTCTACCCATCACAGGAGTCCTCTCTCTACTAACACTAAGTGAATATGGGACTAAGAGTATATGAGATTCTTCTTTATTAAGAACAGATGAAGTTTAAAAGTTACTCATTCCAAAAGAGGAAACAAAAAAAACATTTTACTACAAATTAATTAGGGCTAAGTAAGCAATACTTACTACAGAAGTGACAGGGCTGTAAGAATAAGAAAAACTAGATTTTATTCTGACATATATACTAGGTTATATACTGACATATTCAACACATAACACATCTGTTGAAATCTATTATACTGCCGATTTTATATACCCTGTTGTGTGTATATTATACATTGGGAATTCCCTAGTGATGTAAGTTATCAGCTGCCATTTATTGGCACAACTATAAAAATACTTGGCAGACAATTAAAGGAATTCAGCAAATAACTATGAAAATAGAAATACACTGCTTATGGAAGTAAAACATATTAGTCCTTGGCCTCTTTTTAGTTTATGAAAAAAACACCTTTACAAGATCAGCTGAATCATACAGAAGTGCAACCAGTTTTGACAATTCAAGTAGACCAAACATATTTATCATTTAACGGACTAGACTTTTTTTTTTTTCCTTTTTTTAGTTTTGTTGGAGCCTTACCTTTATTTCTTTACGCAAACGGACACTACTCATTCTAAAATGAGCAGTTGGACCATCAGGCAGATGACTTAAAACAAGACCATCTGTTCACAGAGTTAAAAAAAAAAAAAAAGGCTGGTAAAATTCAAACGTAATTTACAGAGGAACATTTTCTGCAAAATGTAGTATCATGTATCCATAATCTATGCCTGATTTACAAAGCTTCATTATATTTTTGAACATACATTCATAAAAGAGTTACTGTTCTGAAGTATATCCATTAAATTTTGTTTCAATAGCTAACCAGAGCTATTCTTCTATCGCTTCCTCACTTACTAATTAGTAATGTTTTATCTAGTCAGCAAAAGTAAATGGAACTTCCTGGTCAGAAAAACTTGCTATTAATCAATCTGTTAAATTTACTGAAATAATGATGTTTATTCATGCATTACAAACTTAAAAAAGCCAACAAGCTTTCTCTAATAATTCCAAGTTCCATTAGCTGTCAGTTATTCAAGCTGGCACGGTGATTTTTAACTCTGTAGTTACACTGTAAGCTGCACAGTGAAGAGGAAAAAAAATCAGAATAAAGTAGATCTTTGATGCACACTAGAGAATTATTTTCTTTCCCTAATAGGTCCAGGGCTGGTATATCTATTTTAATAAATACACAAAAGGATACTTGGTATTTTGCGATCTTCATTAATGACGATTAAATCAGTGAAGTCCCTTGCAATACACTGTGGAATAATTCTTTTCAAAGCCAGTCCTCTTCGATAGTAGACATGCGAGTTAGGTATAACAGTAGACAGTTGTTCACAGAATCTCACTGTTCTCTGCAAAACAGGTGAGTTAGATTGCAACGTAGTAACTACAACATCAAATTAAAGTATTAGGGGAATGGATAGTTCCTCCTTCCAACTGCCCTCCCTGATCATAGGATGGTTTGGGTTGGAAGGGACCTTAAAGATCATCCAGTTCTGACCCCCTGCCATGGGCAGGGACACCTCCCACTAGACCAGGTTGCTCAAAGTCCCATCCAGCCTGGCCTTGAACACCTCCAGGGATGGGGCATCCACAACTTCCCTGGGCAACTTGTTCACAACCATCACGGTAAAGAATTTCTTCCTGATATCTAATCTAAATCTACTCTCCTCCACTTTGAAGCCATTACCCCTTGTCCTATCACTGTATTACTTCCAGTATCTCTATATAAATTTGAAGATGAACTATTAAACTCGTTGTTTAAGGACACTGGTTTACAAAAAGTTCATAACATTTCAAAATACAATACAACTATTACTTCAGGTACTAATGTCCAAGTTTCCAGTAAACTGTGAGGTGTACGTTTTCCTATTTTTAAAACCCCTTCTTTTATGGTTTTCACAAATGTCAGTAATCTCCCCAATTAGGTAATGCAGATCATTTGCATACTAAACACATGCATGAGGTTGCTTTTTTTTTTATGAAGGAAACAAACAGTGCTAGAGAAACTAATAGATTACATACATATACAAGGTTATTGATAGTAAATAAAACAGCAGAAAAAAATCCATGTGAAATGTGAACGCTATTATTTTCATCTTCAATTTACCAATGATAGTATGAAAACTTTGCTATCTTATAACCAGTTGATTGCTCAGAACTCTCCAAGTAAAGCATACGCACCCCACGAGGTCTGTCTGATGTTGTAATAAGAATCTTGGGAACTGTCTGTCTGTTGAAGTATGGTGCAAATTCATCAGTTGCTTCATCAAAAGCAACCTGGAAGAAGAGAGGAGTCTTGTTAATCCACCATATATGAAATAATTGGCAAACAATTGTTCAATCTGATCTAAATTCTGATGAAACTGAATTTGCAGGAAAAATATCAATTCAAAAGATCTATCCTATAATTAATCATCACAAGGCATGTGGTTTTTACATTTTTAAGAATCTAATGAACACTGGTTGACAGGTTTTGCTATCAATAGCAGTAATGCAAAAGGCAATTATCTAATGTAGATAATAAAAGAATGACATCACCTCTTTGTGAGCCCATTACATGTAAAAAGTAATTCATCAACACCTTAACAGCAGAGTGCTGAATGTTAAGTTTCATCAATCCACTTTATGTCCCTTCTTGGAAAGAAATGGTTAACTTAATAGCATATGCAGAAATTAAGCAGTTACCTCTTCATCATTGGGATCTACAGTTGTTTCATCATACACTCTCTGATTTTCAATAGTCTTTGGTACAGCTTTTGGAGGTGCCTAAAATAAATAAGCTTATTAAGAACACATTAATGTAATTTTAAAGTGCATTGCAAAAAAACCAAATTCATACTACCACGATATTGTGTGTATTTCTACACATAATTAGAAGTACTATTTATTTTATGTCAGCTTTTAAGAAAGAAGTTATAACATAGCCCTGATTAAAAACATGCATGGGTATTGGGACACCAGAGAGCAGTGACACTGGTGAATTGCAGTCTAATTAAGAAATTGGGTTACAAAAAAAAAAAGAAAATAATAAGGAAGGGAACATGCTATCCACATCTCTTCTCTTCCATGGAAGAGAAAAGCTCTACTTTCAACACATTTTAGCCTTGACACCTACAATTTAATGACTAACAACACATAATGTTTACCCTGCTTACTTACACTACTCCTGTAAGATTATAATACAGGAATTCACAACTGACTGTCTCCAATGGTTCAATATGTTTTTGAAGTCGTTCAGGAAAAAGAAGCAAAACCCCTTGTTTGTGGCTAGGATTGAAAAAAAGCCAAAAACTGGTCTGGGAAGGTTTTGGTCAGATCTGATTAATTTATATAGAAATTACTTATTAGAGTGTAGTTCCTAATAACATCAAGATAATGCCATAGCAATTGCATCAGAGAGGGAACCTTTTTCAGAAGGGGCCTGCTTTTATGCCACTAACAGCATAAAACTCACCCTGCCCGACTACAACATCATTTAAGACAGTACCAACAGTGTTTCTAAGCTCAGCTGTTTGATGAGCTACCCAACACAGTGAGTGTCTCTGAAGGCTACCACGGCCACTGAGCACCGAGATCAATGCTCCACCGAAGCCTGCGGGGAAACCGTTTCACTCACGAAGCCGAAGCAGCCCCAGCGCAAGGCTGAGCTGGAGAACCATCACCAAGGCGAGCTCTGCCCCCGTTCGCGGCGGAGCACCGGCGGCCTCGCCGCGACACGGGGCGGCGGCACGCTGCGGCCGGAGCCCTTACTTTGTCTCCGAGGGCTTCTCGCTCCTTTCTCCTCTTCTTCTTGGCGGCTAGCTTCTCCTAGCGGGAGAAGGAGAGGGATCCGTTAGCCAGACCCGCCGCCCGGCCGGGCCCTCCCCCGCCCTCCGGTAACGGCCACCGCGCCGGGCCCTCCCCCACCTTCCTCTGCTGCTGCTTCCAGCGAAGGAACATGAAGTGCCGCCGCTGCTTGTTCTTGATCTCGGACACGCTGAAGGTGGGCGGGAAGAGAACCCGCTCCGGGGCCGGCGGCCCCCCATCCTCCGCCGCTGAGCCCACCGGGCCGCTACCATCACCCGCCATGCTGCTGCCGGCGCCGGCGGACAGGAACTGACCCCTCACCCTTGACCTCTGCCCCCCCCGCCGGGAGAGCGCGGTCGGAAGTCGGGGCCCCCGCTGCGCATGCGCGGGGAGAGGGGAAAGCGGTGGAGCGGCAGTTGGGCTGGGCGCGTGCAGGGCGGCTCTGAGGGGCGCGGTGGCGCCTTGCTCCAACTGCCGCCCGCTGAGGGGGCGCCGGCGGGGCCGCGCCTCAGGGCTGTCGCTGTGAGGGCTGAGGGGGAAACCACGGTTTTCAAGCCAAGTGCGGTTGCCTTCGGTCCGCCAAGGAGGCATGGCTGAGCTCTGGCGACGGTGGTTGCTTGGCCTAGTCCTCCTCCGGCAGCTCTCGCCACGGGGCTGAGGCGGCGGAGGGCGTCGGCTGCCTCCCTGGGCCCTGGCGGTGAGCGGGCAGTGCACCTGACCGAGCTGTTCGTGTAGCCTGTTGGCTCGCTGCAGGTACCTGCGAAATGGCTAAGCTAATTGTTCAGCAGGCAACAAACCTTGAGATAAGATGAGAGTATTTAATACAAATTACTACTGCAGCGTAACCTATAATCAGGCTTAAGAATATCAAAATGGGAAGCTTTGAACAAACATGACACACCAATGGTTTTACATAAATGATAGCAACATCCTGATGCAGTAGTGTTTTTCCACATGCACACCTTTCACATTCAGACATTTGCTCACATTGATTTAACTTGTGGGGAGCATCTGCTTAAAAGGAGTAATAGTTTTCTTTGATGGTAATGTTCCTGAAAATTTTTTTTATTCCATTAAAGCCTCTTGAAACAGTTAAAATTAAACAAGAACCCCTACAATAATTAAAGAGGTTTAGTTCCTGTAAAGCTAGGAATGAGGGTTTCTGTTCCTGAATTTATTTTATAGCTTAGAGGTGTGCAAGTGTTGCTGCACAGTGAAGAATATACTCTTTCATAGGTATTGAGTACTTGGGGGTTTTGAGGGGCCTGGCTAAATTTTAATCTCAGGCTGCAAAATTCTGACCCTCCGTGGGACTGATTAGTTCCAGTTGTGCCAAGGATTGTTGCTACGCTAGGAATATGTCTACTAATTTTATATACAAATATGATTTTGGATTACTGAGTTTCTCATACTAGAAAAATGAAAAAGAAATCTGCTAACATAAACATATGAAGATAATGGAAAAAAATCTAGGAACAACCTGAAGTAGACAATGTTTCAAACCTGCTTCTGTCTTATGAACAAATAATTCTGTAACTCCACTTGCTTCACTGAGGTTATTTCTGCTTAACACAAATGTAAATGAAAGACCAAAGGCCTCATTATGCACAATCCCATATTTTTCTGGCCTCACTCCCATTTTTATTAAGAGAAAATATTTCAGCTATCCTTAGTGCCTTTAGGGCAAGTAGTTTCCATGGTAATTAAGGTTTGGGGGATTTAGTGGAGACCATGTTAACCGAGAACTTTCAGTAACTTTCTCTTACTATGTGATTCAAATATCAGCAATTGCATTAGCAGAGATTTTCATCACTGCTGTTAGCAGAGCTAACAGGGAGTCCTAAGTTATTTGTAGTTTCAGTTGCAGTAGTGTTTTTGTCGGGATCATTGCAAACTGATGTGCAGCATAATTGTGTGAAGCTCACTGAATGCTTACGTGTGGGAAAAAAATACATTATCTTTCTCCCTCTCAGCAAGAGGGAAGACAACCTCCTAATATTGTTCAGAGACTTTTCTTCCAAGGACTCACAGGAACAAAATAATGATACACAGTAATGCAAGAACTTCCTGCCGCAGGGGAGGGGCAATAAAAAGACACCAGTAACACATTGAGGACTTGGTGAAAATAAGATCACTAACAAAGTACAGTTATAACTTCAATAGAAGGCCCAACTAATAAATACATGCATAGCATAAGTTTAATTTCTTCGTAAAGAAGGTTCCAGGGTCTTGCTTATTTTAGTTATGAACTCTGTTCTGTTAACATAATAACATTTTGACCAGGATACTCTTTTTTTTACAACTCACGTAGCGTTGCCAGGAAACCATCTTTTGGAAAAAGCTGGTTTGTTAAAAAGACCCAACATAACAAAAACAAAAACAAACAAACAAAAAAACAAAAAAACCCAAAACAAACAGAAAGCACCAGTAGCTTTGATTCGTGTAAACCAACAAGTAAGTTCTCCAGTGGAGAGTGATGAGTGAAAACATTTATTCCAAGTCAGTACTAAGGAATTTTGAAGGAAACCTTTCTGTAAATTACCACTGACCCAGCTGCGGTAGTGGAAGCGTCATTCTGAGTTGTATTGATAGAGGGCTGGAATTTTTGCTATTCTGTCATTTTAAACAATTGAAAAATATCTTGGGATTAAGTTGAAAGGACAAAAATTCAGCTGGGGAAAGGAAATTAAGTTAGAAAATATTTATGGTAGGAGATGAGAAAAGCGGGTAAGGTTGCCTCTGGATTCAAGAATTAGAGAACTGTGTGGTTTTTTCTTTTTAAAATGTAATAACCAACATTTTGCTATTTTCCTGTTTTGTTTTTCTTAATTTCATTACCTGAAGTGTCCTGGTTTGAGGTTTAGTGGCCAGTCCAGCACAAACCGTCATGACATGAAGGTAGACAGGATGCACTACTTATCTTCAAGATTCATTGTACTGGAAATAGTGTCCCAGAAAATGCAGTGCTCCAAACCAAACAAACCGTTGTCTTTGTTGGAAGAGAGATAGGCCCTACAGGCTTCATTCTTTCTCCCTAAAACATGCTGGTTTTTACTTGAAAAAGAAAACAAAAAGCTGTTGTATATGTTTTTAAAATGGATTCATTTTGACTGTAGTTACATTGCCTTGTTGATATGGGCAAAGCAATTCCCCTTGGAATCAGTGAGCCAGAATTCTTTGTCGTTGTTGTTAAAACAAAGAACCACCAATTGGTAATAGTAATTTGAAGATCATGAGATGAGCACAATTTCTGTCAAGTAATGCCGCGGTTCTAAGGATTCTTCATGTGTTAGTAGAGGACAAGGGAGAAGTGACTGATTTTCTTCGAGGACAAAATTCCCGAAGTTACACAGTTGGAAACAGTATTGTCATGGATCTAAAACTGGCGAGGAGAGGGGAAATACAAGGAACAGGAGGTCACAACAAAACATGAGTAAGAAGTGAGGTGGCTCAAGGTTATCTCAAGGACTGGCTTTCCTGAGGTCCACATTTATGGTGCTCAAAACCTTCTGCAGGATCCCTAAGCCCCTGAACTTCCTGTTGGTGGTGAAGAATATATCTAAACTGTAGAAGCTGGCACTATGTACTGGTAGTTAAGCTAAGTCAGAGAGGCTCATACATTTAAACAGCAGAAGGCAACACGGAATGGAAGTACGAGTTGGGGCCTTGCAGTCTGGTTGCATGCACTTGCAGCAAGGCATCCTTTGTTCAGCTGCCCAGGAGGGCTAACTGGCAGGAGCAGATTGCTGAACTAAGACAAGTGTACTCTTCTTATTCTTGCATTCAAAGCTAGTTCTCCCATCCCTTCTTGGTGCTGTGTGGATACCCGAAAGCTCTGGTTTTTGTTATGCCTGTAAGCACCTCAGCCTTGAGGGTGCAGAGCAGTTTGTACAGCCTTGATCACATCTGAACCTTACCAGGCCCCTCAGAATAGATGTTCTTCACACTCTTGCTTGCAGCTTCTCTCTGGTAGGCATTCTCAGGGACTGTCTAACAGCACTGACTGTGTAGCAAAGTTACCTTAACTGGTAGTTCAGAAGTTAAAGTATTCATGTTTGATACAGAAGATAGGACTTTCCAGCCTCTGGAGATTGAGAATAACATCTTTCCTTTCAATGGAACAATCAAACCACAAGCCTGCAAGTTTTTCAGAGGTGAGAACTTTCTCCACTCTTCCAACTGGAGCTATTGCTATGTGCAGAATGAGATACAGAAAATGCTGGACCAAATAGCTAGTGGCTGGGGCATTCTTCCTGAAAGGAAGGAATATTGGATTCCGGGCCAGGTCTCAATATTCTCCCTGTAGTTTACTTTTTCAAGTTACACAGAAAAGCAGAAACAGGCTGTAGAGAATGGATTGTAAACCAGGTTCGGTCTTTAGGTGTGTGCCCTCATCACTAGGCTAAAGGGTCTTGTTCCTTTTACACTCCTTTCCTGGTGCTCTGTTAGGCTTTTTGCACAGTGAAGAAAGGGTAGCGTGCTCTCACCGGGGTGGAATATTCAGAGAGTGGTAGGCGATGCTCCATGTGGCAGGGGAATCTGCATTTTAGCCCACATCTCTTCTAACTGAGGAAGGAGTTGAACACGGGCCCACCACAATACACTGTCATATCAAAGATGGGCATCTATACCATCACTTTTTGAGAGAAAGCCTGCTTTGTATTTTGTAGAGAGCTTAGGCCTGTGGTGCTTGTTATGTGTTATTGTACCAAGCCATCTGGGATCTCTGCTGTAGAAAAGCCTCTTGTTCATTCAGTTAGGCGTAAGCGTGAAATATATGCTGAACTGCTTAGCTCCTTCCAGACTGGGCATACCCAGAGCTGTTTCTCCAGGGGAGCATTATGTAGGGGAGCAAAGTAAAATTAAAAGGTGCCTATGCAGGAGCTGCGTGGGTAGCTTTCAAGATCATCTGTTTGGGACTTTCAGGCCTGCATTCCTTAGTGGATCTTGTTTACAGTCTTTAATTTCTGTATTTTCAATCACCTAGGGCAATCTCTCTAATCGATAAAATGGTGATCATGCTCAATAAAGTGGGATATTATTTAACATGTCAGGATGAACACTAGATTTTACTATGTGCTCCCAGTGCCTGTCCTCATCCCATAACTCAGCACAAAAATTTAGATTTTTTCATATGCTTTCTTAGGTTACTCTTCTTTACAGTACAAACATTTTAGGTGCTTATTGTAACATTGTAGCTGTGTACAAACATTTAGGTGCTTATTGGAAAGAAGGTATTATGTGTATTTTCCCATTATACAGATGGGAAAATTAAACAAGTTTGACATAACAAAATTTATCAAATGTATCTATGAATTTAGAATTCCTAGTGTAAGATACGCAAAGCTGGATATTTTGAGAGTATTTAGCACCGTATGTTCAAACTACAACTATGTTCAATAAGGTTCACAATTAACTTCATCATGCTCAGGATCATTCTAGATGTCAGATTCCAGATATCTCAAGTTCAGCACCCAGCAAATAAGGAATGCAGACTCAGTGTCTGTCCCTAAAATGGAGTTAAAGTTTGTTATACGACAGGTGAATAAGGAGACGAAAAGAACTTTTCTTAGTCAGTTTTCATTCTGTAGTGCCCTGGCTTTTGAGAGTTTCTTTACGATCTTTGTGCTTTTTATGGCTTTTGTGTAAAAAGTCCTAAGGTTTAAAAAAGCCAATAATGGTAAAAAAAGTGAAGGTCCCTCTGAATAACAGCTTGCTCTTCCAGAGTATTGACACTCCCACCCCCAGTAGGTATCACACCAGAACTTGCTGGGAGTGCACTCTCTTACCTCATCTAGATCACTAATAAGGACATTAAGAGCTTTGGCCCCAGTATGGGTCCCTGAGGAACACCACGAGTAACCAGCCACCTTTTTGGTGGACTTTGCACTGCTGATGAACACCCGTTGTACTCCATAGCCCAGCCAATTATCCACCCACCTTGTGGTACATTTTTCCACTCTGTATTTCACCAGTTTGACTGTAAGGTTAGCATGGGAGACCATGTTGAAGGCCTCCCCAAAGTCAAGATAAATGGCACACACCGCTCTTCCTCCTCTGCTGAGCCAGTCATCCCATCAAAGGTTTGCCTTGGAAAAGCTACATTACATCGGCTGTTCTCAGTCACCTTTGTGTCCCTCAGGTGCTTGGAAATGTCTTCCAGGAGTATTTGCTCCACAATCATCCTGGGGACGGATGTGAGGCTGATAGATGTGTAGTTCCCTGGCTCTTTCATCCTGCCCTTCTTGGCGTTGCAGCTTGGTGTAACCCTCTTGCTGTACTGTGCAAAGAGCAGTGATTACTGATGCATTTACATGGTCCATGTCTAACATCTCGTAATCTGTATGTATGTGCATGTGCTAAAGAAGAAATCATCAAGCACTTGGAAGCCTGAGAGACCAAAACTTAAATAATCTAAGGAAAAATGAAGCATTTTAAAAATAAGGTATTTTATGTGGTATTCTTGCAAAAAGTCTTACAAATCTATTATTTAAAAATTGTGGAAATTCCATAGTCTGCTGCATGTGAGTGTCCAGTTTTAAAGCTCGTTGGAGTTTAAAATAATGACTTTACAGCTGCTTTATGTATGGATGTCAACATGATCTTAACCATGTAGTTATAACCGACATTACAATAATTCCTTCCCACAGGACCTATCACTATGGCATAGCTGGCCATTATCCTAATCTGGGCAGATCAGCCTGATGAATACTGGGTGTTTGATTTCCTACAAGTCTGTCAGCACTTCTGGTTAGTTAGTAGATTAAAATTACTAGATAATGCATTCGTTGTATGTAAGCTGAAAAAAAAAAAAAAAAGAAAAGAAAAGATAAATGAGTTTGCTGGAGCTTCAAGTGCCTAGTGCTGAAAACTGGAATACATCCCCAAATAGAAATTCTATAAGCAAGAAAATTGTAATTTGACACATTTAGACTTTTTGAGAAGTTTTGTCCAATAGCTACCCATCGCAAAGTACTGAAGAAGCATCTACTGTTTCCAGACTGGTATTTTGCTGCTTCTGGAGATCACTATCCTTTTCTAAAGAATTGTCCCATAAAAGGGAAGGTAGCCAATGGCAACATTTCATCAACTTTGTGGGTCTGTAGAAAAACTTGTGTTTCTTGGGGGGTGTGGTACTCTCTGTAGGAAGTAATGCTAGTATCTTTCTGCTAATGGCAATTACACATAGCTTGGGCTACCTTAATAAAACATTCCTTCACGTACTGAGGAAGAAAGAGTTTATCTAGCATTAGAATATGACTCATTTCTAGCCAGATATTTTTCAGAATATGCTACTTTGTGTTTTCATTTGATTTATTGACTTCCTGTTTTTTTATATTAAGGCATATTTGCACTGTAGTGGAATAATTTCTCTGTAATAAATAGCACTTGGTACAGCATATAATTTTGTTTCTTTTTCTGCTTGCAGGTTGCCCACAGATATCTAAGGATTTTCTTCTTGTCCAAAATTATTGCAACATAATTTATAGGCGTTAATATAGCAACAAGGTAACTATATTGTTACACAGTAAAATACCTCAAGTGAAACTGTTGTTCCCCTTGCACATCACTCTTAACTCCATGGTATCAACACACGTTATCAACAATTAAGCAAAGTATGATGCTTAAATATTCTTCTATTTTAATACATTTCAATGTGTGGCTGTTTTACTCTTTTGCTCTTGGTAGATGCTTTACATTTTAAACTGGGAAAAAATAGTCAGGACTCTTTTCTACTTGGCATTATTAATTTCACTGAATTTCACTGAATTTTTAGAGTTGGAAGGGACCATAAAGATCATCTAGTCCAACTCCGCTGCCGAAGCAGGATTGCCCAGAGCATGTCAGAGCATGTAACTCAGGACTGCATCCAGGCGGGTCTTGAAAATCTCCAAAGAAGGGGACTCCACAACCTCCCTGGGCAGCCTGTTGAAGGGCTCTGTCACCCTCACCGTAAAGAAGTTTCTTCTCATATTTGAGTGGAACCTCCTATGTTCCAGCTTGTGCCCGTTGCCCCTTGTCCTATCACTGGAAACCACTGAAAAGAGTCTGGCTCCCTCCTCCTTCAACCCACCCTTCCGATACTTATAAGCATTGATAAGGTCTCCCCTCAGCCTTCTCTTCTCCAGGCTAAAGAGTCCCAGCTCTGTCAGCCTTTCTTCATAAGGGAGATGCTCCAATCCTTGAATCATCCTCGTTGCCCTTCGCTGGACTCTTTCCAGTAGTTCCCTATCCCTCTTGAATTGGGGAGCCCAGAACTGGATGCAGTATTCCAGTTGTGGCCTCACCAGTGCAGAGTAGAGGGGGAGAATGACTTCCCTTGACCTACTAGCCACACTCTTCCCTATGCAGCCCAGGATTCCGTTGGCCTTCCTGGCCACAAGAGCACACTGCTTGCTCATTGTCATTTTTCTGTCTACCAGGACCCCCAGATCTTTCTCTTCAGAACTTGACTCCAGCAGGTCCACACCTAATCTGTATTGGCGCCTAACATTCTTCTTCCCCAGGTCCGAAGTCCGGAATAAGTCCGAAGTAGTTATAAATGGCCAGTAATACCTATTAGTTTTTAAATTTGTAAAATAATATTTGCAAAAGAAACAGAAGTTGTGAAGTGATCCATGATAATGGTTTATTCCACGGTGTTACCAGAATCTTTGGTAAGATAAGCTAACTTGAACGATGTGCATTTTAATATAGTTAAGTGCAGGGTAATATTTCTAGGAAAAAAAAATGTAGATCAGTTATCTGATGGTGGACTGCATTATGAAAAGTAGTGATACAGAAAAGCAATTAAGAGCACGTGGAAATTCTATCCGTGTGGATAAATGTGGGAGCACACAGTAGCAATAGGGATTTTCTTGGTGGAGCAGTGTGTCTTGGCCTTATACCGAGACAAAAATTGAGAAACTGGTTAAGCAGAACTATATGGGTTGACTTGGGATCTGGAAACTCTTCTTACAGAAGAGGCTTGAAAAGCTTAATCTCTTTAGCCCATCAATGAATCATAGAAGAGATAAGTCACCTGGAATTACATAAGTAAAGAGAATAATTGTAATAGAAAACTTCAGTTTAGCAGACAAACCTTTTAAAAGATTTAGTGTTTGAAAGCTGAACTAAGAGACATTTTTTGGTTTAAAACAAAACAAAACAAAAACACACAAAAAATCCCTTAGGCTAACTAAGCCTTGGAAAACATTTAGATAGATAGGCCTGTGAAGTATTCCTTGTCACCTGAAATCTTTAAATCAAGAAGGTAGATTATTTCCAAAGGAAGTGTTCTAGCTCCAACAGAAATTACGTAGACATCACTTGATCTAATTGTCACCTGTACTGTGCAAAAGGTCAGGCTGGAGAATCATGGCGCTTTCTTCTGGTCTGAAAACCCGTGGTGCTATAAAACATCAAAATGGAGAAAAAATGTTTTTAAATGTTTTATAAGAATTTTAGAATATCTGCCATAATGTTCATATAGTATGTGGTTAGAGATTGCAATGAATGCATTTTAAAAAATAATTTAAGTTAGCAGACATTTTTAGCTATATTACAGGGGTTTTTTTCCTGTTTGTATTGCTATTTTTGATAAGTAGTCAATAGAATTGCAGTATCTCTTTTATTTTAGGCTACCCAGCCCCTTTCCCCTTACAGGATTCTATTTTCTTTCTTTACTGGCTTATCAAATCTTTTAAGACTGATATTTCCATGCTGGGTGTTCAACTCAGGATAACTTTCTGGACACCGTATTTCTATATTGGGTAGTGAACACTAACAACATCAAAAGCAAAATGACTAAAGTTAATAAAAACAAATTCTAATGCAAGAAGTAGTTCCGAAATATTAGACAGATTTTTTTCTTATGTGTTGATAAAATATGAACACGCTTTCGGACATTTATAAGTGCTAATCACAAAATGACAAAGGTAATGAACATTGTAAGACATTTAGCTGGCAACACATAATAATCCCAGTGTCAGATAACCTCTTTTTTTTTTCCAGTATGCATATGTAGCTCTTATTAATGAAACTCAAGCTGCACCTAATTACTAGTAACAGAAAATCACTGGCATTTACCTCCCACATACAGAGCCACACCTTGCCCTCCAGGAAATCTAGAGAGCTTCCCAAGAACTATCCCTAGCTCTGGCCTAGATTTCAGCCTCTTCTACAGCATTTTACGGTAGAAGCTTGTCAGAGCCAATGCTGTCAGGTGCACAGGGGTTGACTGAGCAAAGAAATTAAACTCATCATGAAATCTGGTCTTAAGTTAGACCTTTTATTACAGTTGCTCTTTTGCTTGGTCTGTATGGGCCAGCAAGTTTGGTGTTCTATCCAACACAGACTGATGCCAAAGGCTATCTCTGTTCCTTACAGTAAAAGACAGAAGAGAACCAAAAGCACCATTTCAGTAAAAGTTACTGTACAAGATGACAAGGCAAAATAGCTAAGATAATATTTTCCTTTGTCTGTATTTCGAATTTGATCATATTTTCCTCCAGCTTGGAAAAATACTTTTATTTCCTACGTTTGTGTGGGATTATTTAAGAAAGAGAAGGTACAACATGGTTACCTTTGGCAGGAGAGGGTTAGGCTAAATGGTGCAAGTTCTAGTCTTCTATTTCACCAGGAGAGTTTTCAATGCACCTGAAAAGAAATTATAGCATTTGGTCTGATACCAGGATTGTATCCCTCAGCTGACAATGCATCTGGTCACAGCCTCTGCAGTTAAACTTCAAATGTAAATGTGCAGTACTAGTACCAGTATCGGACTCAGGAGACCTGTCCTGTCCTGAGTTTCGATCCTCACAAATACTTCATAAGAATACCTTATTCTTCTACAAAATTAACGTGGAAGCATTTTTGCCTGATAGGGATAAATATGCATAACATATATTCTAGAAATTAAAACAAGGGCCCAGCAAACCGCACAGGGAGTCCTCTCCTGGGAAGCAGAGTCACTGAAAAGGAGTTGGAGACTGATAGACCACCATCGCTACTTCTCTGCCATGGTAACTAGAATAGGGAATATAATTCTTGATTGCCCAAGGAAGTAAATATTAAGAAAGAATAGAGAGGTTTATACTTCCTCTGTATCTGGCACTGATGCAAGGCAAATTTGAATGTTGTACATGGGGTTTGTGTCCCAAATTCAAAAAGAGCAATGAAAAATTAGAGGGATCTCATAGAATAGACATGAGACATGATTAAAGGATTAGGCTACTCTCCTAATATGGGGCTCAAGGAGTTCCACTATTTAGTTTATCAAAGAGAAAGTTAATGGGGGCCCTTTACATACCTTTCTATGTAGTAAATACCCATTTAAAAATACATGGCTTTGCTCTAGCAGACAAAGATCCAAGACCTGCAATCTTAATTTATAGCTACCCATAATTAACCATTGAGAGGGTTACCAAGAATTATGGTAACTTTTCTGTTGATATTTATATCAAGATGTGATGTTTCCCCCTTAAAATGATAAAATCTAGTTTAGACAGGAACTATTTCAGGGAAATCTGTTCTCCATTATACAGGAAGTCAGACTAGAAGATCACACAGGTCACTTTAGGCTTTGTAATCTGTTAATTAAATAGTTTATATACATTCAGTTTATTTGTTTCTGTGATTATTAATAAACAGTATTTTTAATGTTTCATGTTTGACTGCAGCCTCACCTAATCTCAATTATTTCTTACTGTATGTGGGTGGTGGGACTTTGTCATCCTACCAGCACCTCCGCCTTCATCCCTAAGGGTTGCATCATTATCTTGTTACACAACCTGCAAGGTTGATATTATTGATATGGTGCCAACCACAGGATCGTTGAGAGATGGTGTGATGGTGTTGCTGGAGATCCCAACAAAACTGCTCTAGATCCTGCACACCAGTTATTTATCAATATGAAGTTCTGTTGTATTTTTTTAAAACTTAACTAGAATATAGTGCTCAGAGGATTGTAGTCTCTTTGCAGTTCTCTCTTGAGGATTTTTAGCATGTAATTCTAGATTTTTTTACAACTAAATCTATGATTTTCCAGGCTTTTATCCAAATTTAAAATTTTGTTCTCACTTATTCCTTCAACTGTATTTTGCTTGGTAGTCCTGGGAACAGACTGCCACCCTGACAAGGACAAAGATCACCACATCCATTGGCCATGCTGTTGTTTCTCTGGGCACCACTCCAGCTTTGCATGGAGAGCAGTCCCTGAGGAAGCAGTCTGTCTTTTTGGTGACACAATGATTTGCTTTCCTTTGGGCTCAGGATCTTTCATTCTATTGTGCCTGTTGGCAGAAATTAAATAGTGAGATGGCAGTCTGGTACCCTCACCTACTGGCTGTATTTCTAGGTATTATCCTGCCTTAGGAAGAGGCAGGCGCTCTGAAGCCAGGATAATCTTGTGACTAATAATGTATTAAACTCAGAGAAATTGTCCAGGAGCAGAACTGGCAGTAGTATACCGGAAAGGAACCCACAGAAGGAAGGAAATGAACGGTTTGAGTCTGTTAATAGGAGATACTCTTTATCCCTCTACCCATAGGCAAACATCTTACTTGTACCACTACTACATATCCTAGACCAAATGTGAGAACCATAACACTTCAGGGAGCTAAATATATAAAGCGCCCATGACAGAATTAAGTTCTGGGACAGAGCTTTTTTTTTTTAATGAGCCTAAAGAAGAAAAAAAAACCACAAGTGGGAGTTAGGTGAAGTAAGGTGGGGCATCTACTACCTGCAATGGGGGGAAATGGCTGAGCTGCATGGAAAGCCAATCATTTGGTAGAGTCTGGGGCATCTGGAATGACAACCTCCTTCTGGCAGTATTTAAAGCAGAAAATTCAAAGCAGTAAGATACAAACCTGTATCAGCAATGAAAGAAATAGCATGTGGGTTTTTTCTTGCAGAACAAAACCCATGAGTTCTAATTGAGAATATCGGCAAAAAAGTTTCTACGTGTGAAATATTTTAAAGGCTTATGCCTTTGAATCTATTAGGTCTGAGACTGGAGAATTTGCCAATTGCATCATTTTCAGTTATAATTATGAGATTACTGTCAGAAAAGCTGACTTTCATTTTTGAAGCCAAATCCTGAGAAGATACTGGAAAACCAGGACTCACCCTCAGTATTTCTGATCATCCTTTAACAGTTCCTTCTGATGGAGTAATACTGGTAACATAATAGCTTTGCTAGAGAGCTTTTGAAAACTGGTCTCTCAAGCTTAGAACATCTGTGTGAAGGAAGTAATAGTTATCATTCGAACTTGACGCCAGACTCTAATTGTTACTTCAAACACAACAAGAACACAGCATCAACAGGATATTTTATTTTTTTTTTAAATCTCTTTGGTACACTGTAATAGCTACACCTACATCCTCTTAGAAGAAACACATTTTTGTTCTCCTGAATACTTTGTACAAATAGTTATTAATTTGTGCGATGCATTCATAAATTTAGAATCCAGAGTTTAGCTCTTCTAGTTTTTCACTCAGTTGATCTTACTGTCATGCTTCATACAGTACTACATCTAAATTACACTGGACTTACTTCAAAAGCTGGTAGCCCTTAAAGTTTCCCTTGCTTAGGGAAGATACTGTGCTTATGGTATATGTGGCAGGGGCCATGGAGCTGCTCGGTTTCACTTTGCCTTTACCACATTGGTTTAACTAATCTAATCAAATTGTTTGTGCTCAACAGCGTTATGTTTACGAGTGTCACTTGATCCCACAAAGCGCTGGGCTCATATACCCAGAGAAGACAGGGACTGTGAAATAAAAATTAGTTTCTTACCTGCAATACTGTGTTTCACCTTTATTGCACAATCTATCTAGCTGACAGTCATTTTTGATGGGCTACCAAGCTAAGCCCACAAACACAAATAGCATTATTATATGATTTTCAAAGCAGCCAAATCACATACTTCATTCCTCATTTCTTTGATTACATACATGCTGATTTTTAAAAATGAGGGCACTGGAAACAAAAGGAATTTAGCATTAAAGGAATACCGCATTTTATTGGAAAAAAAAATAATTCAAACTATAAGTCCTGTGTTCTTGCAGGATCCTGAGCAATGCTCTTTCTCAAAAAAAAAAAAAAACACTACAAAACCCCAACTGTATATTTTGACATACAATATAGATCTGACTTGCAAAAAGCACAGGTATTGAAATTTCCCTATAGTTTTCCAGCAGAGGCACAGGCTTCCTTAAGAAATGTAACGTATGGAAAATATGCGTGAACTTGTGTTTTGCAGTTATATTTGTGTCTTTCTTAAAGGTTGTCCATAGATTTCTCTACAACCAGGGACTGAAAATCATTGCTGAACAGTACACAGACATATTAGCATATGGTAAAAATATTTCTTTTAAAGGGGTTTTTCTGAAAATGTTTGTAATTTTTTTCTTGATATGACCTGCAATGGACTGGTGGTGCAGATCCTATATGACATATAATTTGAAATGAATGAGGAGGCCTTATTTAGGGTACGCACTCCCCTCCCATGGAACATTGTCCTGAAACACCTACTATTATTTGGAATTTGGTTTATTTGAAAGGGTCTGTGTTGTCAGACTTATTTTGGTGACCAATAATGAAGGAGAGAGGGGGACTTTTTCTAAAAGAGCTAAAATAGGAGTATGAGGAGCTGTGTGCTTGTGGCGCAGATGAACTCACCCATTAAGAGTGTAACAACCTCTCCAGGTTGTACATTATACACATTATCATACAGTGACTTGATACTGTGTCTTGTTATGCAGTCCTGGGAATGGAAGAAGCATAAGGAGTCATCCAAAGGAAAGAGATGAAAGCTAATTCTGCTGTTAGCAGAAGAATGGTACCTCTGTTCTTTTAATTTCCACTTTGCTGTATGGTACCAGTACCAAAACAATGCAGAGGTGCTTGGGAATGACAACCCTCATCTTGGCTTTCCCACCTTGGTTTTTCACAGCACGTAGCAGGCAGAGTGCGCCCAGGATGTGTTCTTAGTCCTCCAGGGAGATCTTGAATCTCCCCGGAGGAGAAAAGATTCTATCAACACCGCTCATCTTCCTCAGCGCTAACAACACAAGGTAGGACTGAGGAGATACAGATTTCAGTCTTCATTGTGCCAGAGACAGGCTTTGAAATAATATCTTAAATTACTGAGATGTTAAAAAATAAAAATCACTAAAGGTGGGGGTATCAATTCTTCCTGATTTGGGCACTGAAAGTAAAGCCATGAACAAGAGAGACAGTGCTCACCAAGAGGAGGTTCGTCTCTGCCCAGCTCCTGCATGGTCCTGCCTCAGAGAGGTTCTTCTGGCAAAGCTGCCCGCACACTAACAGCTGCTCTGGCAGCGCCGGGAGAAAGACCGTGGTCAAGCCAAGGATGTGAAACTCCTGTTGGGGACTTTTCCACCATGTCGTGACTACGCTACCATCCTCTAGACACGGTTTGTGTCACAGATGATGGAAGGTTCAGATTTTATCCTTCAGGTTCCATGGGTGATTCTTGTGTCTTTGAAGTGCTGTTCCTGATGATGAAGGCAGATTACCACTGATATTAATGGGGTTAGGATGTGTCCTTGTCTCTATTTTTGCTGTTGTTTCCTTTGTTGCAGTAGACCTATTCCTTTATTAAAGCTTTTGCCTGGGGGAAAAAGAAAAGCCACGTTACTAAATAAATTATGAAATATTTACATTTGTGAAGCCAACCCCTTATGGCTGGCTCCTCCTCTGATATTAAGATGACACTTTTTATAGAGCTACAGGTTCTATACTGCCCTTATTCCTCTGTGGGATCCAAGACTGGGAGGTGACAAAACAGCAGGCCACCATGAGCCAAGTGACAGTAAGTAATATCTAGGAACGCATGCTGATTTTGACTCAGTGCAGTGCAAAACAACTATATTAGACCAGTGGTCGTTTGTTTAGTGCTGGAGAGCAAAGTAGGATCAGAGATGAAAAGAAAGAAAATATAAATTGGGGAGCTTTCTAAACTAAGCTTGATTTTTACCTGAGGATAAAAAGCCATGTGTTGTAGATGTATCCATAATAATAATCCTGAGAGCAAAGTGTTAAAGGCACCAGATTGTTTATCACTATTTATGTTCTGTTTATGTTCTTTTGTACTTGTATTTGAATTTGCTTTTTTGCCTGCAGTTCTCTCAATGCCACAAGAACAAATGAAGCTAGCTTTAGTGCCACGATCCCTAATGAAATGATCTGCGGTTACTCTTGTGAATGTTTTGCATCTCTTGTTTTCATTGTATTTTTGTATTGGCTTTAAACCTTAATAGCAGCTCCTTTCTTTTAAAAAAATGGTTTAGCATGTTGTTCAAATATGTGTGGTTCAAACTGTTTAGCTTATGAATTTCTCCCTCCTACTTTTACATATGTAAAGCTTTTGACTTTGCCTTGCCCCACCTCTTCTAAGTTCGGTAACAGACAGGTAGAGACTTTCTCTCCGGGTGCTGGTTGGTTGCTTGTTTTTTTTAGATACTTGGCTAAGTCACTTCAGTTTATGCTTTTCATTTTTATCTCTCTGTGACATAGTCTATGGAGGCTGTATCTGTAGAATGGATAAATATTAATAATTATTGTAGAAATGGAACATCCTGTTAACTGGATTTCTGCACAGTTAACTCCTAATGGTTCTCTATCACCAAACTCAAGGTCTCTGACCTCCCTGATGTCACCCATCCAAATGTTACTTCTGCTCTTCCCTTGCTTTTTCTCTTCTGCTGACCGTCATTTGTCTTGTTCCCTCCTCCATTTTTCCTGCAAGCTCCCTTTGCTCCCATTTCTCTGGTTCTTCTCGTCTTTTGTCGGTAAAAAGGAGGGCAGGTTGGTAGGTGGCTGGAAACATGACTGTACTAATTATCCCTAATTGCTGTGCGGCATCTCTTCCATGGTCCTTCCTTGCAAAATGTCCCATCTTTCTATGCAAGAGAGGCAAAGACGCAGATTTCCTTTACACAATGCCTAGGATTTACAAAGTTGGTGTGTGAAATGGTGGAGCTTCAGAGCAGGGAAGGAAACAGCTCCTGAAATGCTGTTTTAAATCCTCAACATGACGTGGTGGACAGTGGTGCTGAGCACACTCATACCAGTGCAAAAATACATTTTTAAATAGATGAAGAGAAATAATGATTTTTAGCCAGCAGAATCTTTGCCAAAAAAGGAAACCTGAAAAAAAGACAGACACAAAAAAAGTCTTGGAGCTAAATACCCTTCCGCTTTAGAAAGTCAGAAGTAAGGAACAACAAGAAAACACTTGATGATACGGCTTTTGGCAGGTTTTGGACTGTAATGGAGAAACCGTGTACTGCTGTAATGTGACATGCTTATTTGTGGGCTTTAACACATGTGAAGACAGATTTTTGGGATACTGTATTATGATGCACCACTGTGTGATTAATAAATTAGGCAACGCTAGTACAAGTGTGCTAGAGTGAACCACTTGTAGCAATTGCCAGCGCTCTAGCAGGCAACATTAAATACTGTGCCCTGCTCCAGTAAAGCTTTGAGTATTTGAGTATCAATTTGCAGTTCCCAAGCTGCAAAGTGATCAAAGGAGGGGAAGAATGTGCCTTACTTTTATCCCTCTTACAGGACCCCTGTGTAGAAACGTCAAACAAACTCAACTGAAAAAAATAACATCAAGAAGATCTACTAAAATCACTTGAGTAAAAGTTTAACACAGCTGTTTATAAAAAGCAAGATCTATTTTTCAAAAGTCCTAATGTTTTATATTTAACAGTTTAAGTAAAACAAACATATCAAATGTGTAAAATAGCATACTCTTATTACTGGGATAAATCAATTAAAAACTATAAAGATAAGCATACAATGGGCCTGAATTAAGAAATTATATTTTGAGCTAGTTCCTGTGTGGGGCCAAGGTCTGAAAGTGCTACAGCTGATTTCTGAGTTCATATGCAGCTGCTTTACCGCATTCATGCCAAATTCGTAAGGATTATGAGAAAATTCAGCTGGTTAGGCATTTAATCTGGTATCTCCAATCTAAATAGAAAGGTATCAGATTTGGCAAAGTTACTCAGGTTTTCAGGGCATCTAGAAAACACTGGTGTTGCTATCCCAGCTTGAAATTTCAGATCAGGTTCTCTGCCTTGTACTTTGAAGGATTTATGCCCTGCTGCAAGGTGGGTTTTTTCCACACTTTGCCTAACATAAATCTCTGTTCATCTCCATTCTCATTTTTAAATTCCTGTCTTTTTAAGAAATCCCTTGTGAAATTGAAGAGCTGCATCATATTCTTGCATCACATTCTGAGCACAGTTAGGCTTTGGATTACACTAAGCTTTTAGAAGACACTGCCAGTACCCGAAAATTTCACCCAGGGCATAGGCAGCTTACATGTTCTGAAGTAATTACTATACTAAGTACCCAGTGATGTATCTTTCCCAGAAACTGAAAATAAAGGTATAAAAGAGATCCACACAATAATTTATGGGCGTTAACATATGGGTGTTTCTCTGGGGATAATTATGTGACTATGCTAATAACGCCAAGGATGCTTGGATACATTAAAACAAATGCTCACAATGATGTTCTTGAGCTTTTCATTACTGTCAGGAGTGCATATATTTAAGCAGGAGAGAGGGATGAGAGAGGCTCATTCACAAAAATCACCCTCTCCCTTCCCACCGCAGGTGAGCTGAGGAAGCCCTGTTTGACACGGGTGCTTACATTAGATATGTTTACTGGAAACTTCCTGCTTAGAGAGCAGCAGACAACAGAAAGCGTGCTGAGATGGGAGCAGTGTGTGCGGTTTGCAAGGGTAGATGGAAGAACGGGCATTACTGACAGCAAAACGATCACAACCCCCTGGGCTTTGCAGGACTTCTATTCTTTTAAAAACTGTGATCTAGCACATTTTAAAGTAGACTTTGCTTCAAAAATACAGCTGTGGACCTCCATGACAAATCCCAGTGCCTTCCCCTTGGAGAAGGGAAGGTTCCCAGCTCAGTCAGAGAAGTTTCTCCCAAAGCTTCCCTTGACTTGCTGACAGCCAGCTGGCACCCAGCCCCAGGTGTCCTTGAGAAATTCTCTGACATGTTGCACATCACTCCCATCATGAGGGCTCCAAATATTTTCAGTCGTTGTGGAGCCTGAAGCATCGTATGTTGAAGCAATCCCACCATAAAGGCTGCCCTGTGAGCTGGGCTCGGGCTGCAATGCCTGTGCCTGTTTTCCAGTACTGGAGTTGCCCAGCTGGAATTAAACTTCACACAGTTAAAGTTTTTATGCATTCAAATTTCTTTGGGTTTGTTTTGTTGGGTTTTTTTTAGCTTTTCTTTCAGTGAGGCTGATGTCTAATTCTTTGACCTCTTGCACTAAGTCTGTGTAAAATTACACTCTTCCAACACAGCAAACCACTACCCTAACGATCCACAATTACCAGTCTTGCAGAAGCATCCTCAGGGATACAGGGCTTTACAGAAAAAACATCAGGGGTTTTTTGGAGCAATGACAGGGAGACAGAGTTCTGCTCTTGCTCTGGGGTGGCAGTGGCCGCGGTGAGGACAGGAGAGGTCCTGGTGGGTGAGCGAGTGGCAGGTGTGTGTTGCAAGAGGCTGTATTTGCATTTCCTGCCCCCTGCAAACTTGTCAGGTGTGCTGGGACCCAGTCTCGGCTTGTGGAAATGATTACAAGGCAATTTATGCCTACTAACAGCAATCCCTACTGTTGTGTTTGTTACAAATTTGGCTGCAGTACAGTAATGTTTAGTGGATTAATAATGTTGGCTTTTGGCCTCTCCTACTCCCTTGGCAAACAATTTTCATGTATAATAAACATTCTCATTTAAGTCTAACTACATCAGAGCCCAAGGGTCGGAATAGCCATACCTGCACGCTGAGGAGAAGAGACTCCGGGTTTCCAGATGGGAGACCAGCTCTCTCCCCTCCCGATGCCGGGGTCCAAGACTTCTGGCCTTTTGCAGGATCAGCTTTGCTGGGCAGGGCCCCCTGAAATTGCAGCGGGGGCAGCACCAGATGTCGCCTTCTGCAGAGGAAGGTCTGTCCAGTCAAAAGGGTCACAGCGGGCAGCACAGAGTCACGGGAACAGGCAGGTATTTGTTGAGAGTTCGGCATTTTGAAAAAGAACAGCACATTTTAAAATTAACAACTCTATGAATATATATCTGAAGTATGCAAAAATATTTCACACCAAGGACCGATCACAGTGCATGCTGTGAGGGCATACGAGGTCGAGTAAGTGGTGTGTGGTCTTGCCTTTGCACAGGAAGCCTGAGTTACAAACCCTTCAAAAATCTGTACGGTTTATCTTGTTGATTGTCGGTCTCTTTGGGGAAACAAAGAGTCTGCCCATGTTTCATAACGTGTAGCAGAAATACCAGGATATGCAAATATGGACGTTACACAACGAAAGCAAAACTGAATTAAAGCTGTTTACAGTCGAAAAATGAGAGAACCAGAACTGCAGCCTTTTTATTGCTACACCGCTGAAATGAGTGTGTGCACAACCCGGCTGTGTAGCTGCTTGTAATGTTCTGTGGTACAACTGTGCCCCTCCATCCTCCCACTGCTGTTTGTGCCTCCTCAGTAACACCTAAAATGGAGGCCACCAACCCTGGGTGTAATGAAAGAGGAATGTTGTAAGCAATCTTGTGAAGGTTTATGACAGTTATCAATTGATCAACTAATTACAAATAGCAATCAGCACAAGTCAAGTGATGGACGGTTGCCTTTTAGCCTGGGGAGCAGGACTGTGGCAGCGCTGCTGTGACGGCTGGGACTCTTTGCTATTGAACTCTGTGACCCAAATGCTGTGGCTGAGCATCTGCCACAAGAAACACAGGTTGTGTCGTAGGCCCAGGTGTCCTCTGATGCACCGCGGTGAACCTCGCCCGCGCTGTCTCCAGTGAAGGCTTTCTCGCCATTCCTGTACACTGAGGTCACGCGTGTGCAGGGCTGTGGGCAAGATACAGGAGTTCGGACAGGTAGGTCAGGTTAGTGTCTGCCAGAAAAGGTGGGCAAGAGAAATTAATTTTATCTTGGCTTATGTGAGTGATGCCCTACCTTCCCACTGCTCGCTTCTGTGTCACTGGCAATTTTCACTGCCACAAATAGGTGTGGCTCGACCACAGCTAGCGAAACAATGAAAAGTATATATGTAAAACAATTTGACAAGCATCAGAGAAAAAACATTATGGAGCAAATTATTTATCAAATGCTATTTGGTCATACGCAGGGAAAAAGACCCGTTTCGTGCAGAATAGCTAAGCTCTCTACGTTATTTTCATTGAGACTTGGGTTTGCCTTTCATCCAAGTTGACTAAATATGACATCCATTCCTGCACAATCTTCCTCATTAAGCAGACCAGAGACATTATTTTTATTTCTTCAAGAAGTATGCACAAATGTTTTCTGAAATTAATTTGTTTGGTACTTTGTGCACTTTGTTGTTTGATTGATTTTTCAGGGAAGGAAATCTTCGACGACTTCTTGTGGTTGTGGGGCATTTCTTTGTATCTCCTTCCTTTTAAGATACTGTTGTGGAGAACCAGGGGTACGGACTATGAACTCAGCAAAACAGAAATATTGGTGGGGAAGCCAACTCTTCAGACTGGAGTTTGTATTAGCAATTCAGAGAAAAAAATACAAGTGAGATATAGCCCTATAAATATATTTAGGAACATATTAAATACAGATACACTTTCGGAATTGGAACCCAAGAGTGTATCAGGATTTTTCAAATTAGTTTTGACTTTATAGTAAGTCCATGCAAACTTCAGGTCCTAAGTCTGAGACTTGAAGGTATTGAAAATCAACAGCCATGTTTGCTGTAGCGTAAAAATGTAGGTGAAATGACATCTTCCTTCAAATATTTTCTTCTTTTTTCTTTTTAATTTTTTTCCTAATTGTCTCCATTTTTGCTTTGGCAGCTATAAAACATTCTAACCAACCACAAATAACTATAAAGATGGAAGGGGGAGACTGTAAACAGACCATTTTCTCTCTCAATTTATTTTGCTGCTTCGTATTTTGGACATGTTTATTCGTTTATAAGATCACTGCACATGGATAAAAACACTAGAAATACTCCCAAGCTATTGGTTACAAATGATTTAAAGCTCATTTCTTCTCTAAAAATTAATCACGTAAAAACGAAGCCTTCCTGTCCACAGATCTACTCGTCTCCCTGTCTGTATCCAGTTATGTCAGCTCGTTAAGAGGTACAGCCCAAACTGAGCAGAAATGCTGTGACTGATCTCAACAGCACCTCGAACACAGAGAGATTTTGAAGCATTTTGGGGTACTTTTCCCTTGCTAACTGCCCAGCCCCAACAGCCCAGCTAACAAGACAGCTTTCAGTTGTTCCTCCTGTCCCACGTCCAGCATCACTCACAAGCTTCCCGGGATGCCCGTGTGCGGTCGCTCACAGCGATGTGCTTTGGTGCGGCTTTGGGCAGCAGTGTCCCGTCCCGTCCTGGCGCTGATGGCGAGAGGAGCCGGGGAGAGAGCAGAGCGTGGCTCGGCACACACGGACCCTGCTGGTCCGGCACCCGGAGAAAAACAGCCATCATTTATCTGCAAACCACCTGCTCTTATAGCTAACATGGTGAAGGTCTAACACATCTGGCAACTCAAAGGGCCGTTTTTCAGAGTGAAAATATAGTTTAAGGCAGACATTTCCAACGCTTTTCTACATACACTTTCTATGGGCTGGGTTGTTTGGGAGGAGCAGTTCGTTATATCAGTGTGGAAGCCTCAGCACAACTTTCGTAGTGGATTATCAAATGCCTGAAGGCTTTGTAGATGTCTTCGTTCTGTGTGCAGATGAACCCACCACTTCTCCAAGCTTGCTCGGCAGCACGGTTTAAGTCTCCAATGCAGGTCCACTGATCTTTGCATTCCCTTGAAACAGCCCATTTGGAATGATCGTTAATGGAATGAAAGGTGGAATTCAATGGCAAGCCTATTAGGTTTATGTTGTAGACGTGGTAGTCGAGAGAGCAATTTGAGGGAAGCTTTTGGCCGGAATGCTGCCAGGATTCAGCCAACAAATCGGTCTTCAGCTCCTGAGCCATCCAGGCCACGTAGATATCTGTGGAATAACACAGGGTGTGGGAAATTAATCTCTCACGGTCCTTCATTTAAGAGGGAACTGAAAAGCATCACCTAAACTGGGCTCGTTTCTCTCCAATGCATAAAGTGAGACAGAGAGGATTTTTGCCCCCTCCCCTTACTTTGACTTTTGTTTCAGAAGTTCATTTCTACTTTTCTTTCCTCCTTTTCCTGGAAAATCTGTTACAAACAATCAGCAGGAAAAAAAGGAAAGGAAAAAAAAAAAATGTCAAGTCTTCTTCGTAATAAAAAAAAAGCAGATTATTCAAACCCCATTTTTGTTCTTTGTTGTTACTGTTGAATAGCAGGAGATAAATGTACCGGAAATCCCACTGTTGACACCTTAAGGCATTTGAAGGACCAGACAGCTTTTTGGTTTGTGTGGCTGAAAGAATATTATGATGGGACACCATTCCTTGCCCTATGTTACATTTATTTCTAAGGCTGAATTTCTTTTTTCCCCTCAAAGAAATACTGATTGACAAAGAATATATTAAGTGCTTATTTCTTGCTTGAGAACAGGTGACGGATAGAGCAACAGGTTCTCTTACCATCTATGAACAAGTGTGACTTTGCAAAGTGGAGAAAGGTTTCCCCGTGAGCTGACTGGAGCTTGGAGAGGTGGCGCAAGGGGACGGAGGGCAGCCTGGACCCTGCGCAGAGCTTCTGCAGGTTTGGGAGGTCAGCTTGGAAGATGTTAGGGATGGAACAGCTGTAGATTCCTGGATTATAACTCAGCATCTGTTGGTCTGAGAAAAACCCAAATAAATGAACACATGCAGAATTAGAATGGGTTAACGTGAGGCAATCAGCAGAGTAAAGTTCTGCCTTGGAAAAGAAACCTAAATCCTTCTTAAACTTCACAGCCCATCTCCTGGAGGAGTTCAGCGTTAAAGTATTTTAGCAACCAAAACCATGTTTAATTGTATTCTGACTAGTCCTGCAGCATGTAGACTGGCTGGGAGGCTGTGCTCAGGTTTTTCCACTTACACCTCATTATTCTTAGAAGAACTGTTAACCGGTGGTCTCGGTCCACTGCCACTTCCACCCATGCTCATCTTCAAGCCTTCAGCAGTGACACAGCGCTCAGATGGCACGTGTAAATCCAAGCCTGTCCATATTTACAGGAGTGGTTTCCAGTCAGTTAGAGCTGCCAAGCCAAATGCAAAGAGAAGAGCTGCCAAAGGGCCTAGTTTGGTTTTAGGGAGAACAGAGCTTGACTTTCAGCATCTGGATTGAATTTGCAGAAGAAATTTACTTTTCTGTACAGTGCGCAACTTAACTGTAGAAGTCCTTGCCATGGATATCTTAAAGAGCAAGGGAACAAATGGGCTCATTAGATGAGTTCATGGAAGACCAGTCCATCAGGAACTTTCCAGTCTTTCTGGCTCAGGAAATCCCTGAACCACAGATTACCAGAAGCTGGGAGGACGAAGCAGGAAAGGCATTAGCGTATGCGTCTTATTTTCTTGTCCCCTTTCCCTAAACACATGCATAGATGCCCTTCCACAAACAGGAACCTGGTTTAGATAGCTCTGGGGTGTGCCCAGCCCAGCCATTGCACAGCATGTGTGTTTCATTAATATAATTTGAGGTTTATTGCTGAGGAAAGAGTGAAAAACAGTGTGAAGAGCTTTAAGGAGCGTGCCAGTATGATTTCTTGTAACACCTTTTGGTAGTCCCTTTTCAGGATTCCAATACCAGTTGTCACTGTCAGATTGTTCTGAACCTTACAGGTATAGATTTTGGGATTTTTTTTTTCTTTTTAGTACTGGTATTTTATGTGGCAAAAAGTACCTGGGGAAATTCTGGGTGGTATTTATTCCATACTTCATATTTCTGACAAGTCAAGGCTACTACTCCAGCTCAAGCAGTGGTTGCCTTATATTTTTAGAACTGCAGGACGATTGCAGCTGAATGAGCTATTACTGTTAAAAACGATTAATCATCCTACTTTATATTTCCAAAGCATTTTGTATGCACAGACTGTTTACCCTCAATATACAGTCGTGACTATTATTATCCCAATAGTCCCCATGGGGAGATGGAGACAGAGTAGAAGAGTGAATTTCCCACATTCACACAGGAAATGGTTGGATAAACTAACTAAAGCCAAGAACACTGTTTCCAGGGCCCACTTGGTTTCCCAATCTGACAACGAAGGACAAGAACAAGGAATTTCTGAGGCAAAGCCTCAAGGAAAGCAGTCAGAGGGGTGCTGTGGGGCAAAAGCTTTCTCAGGGACAAGCTTTTCATACCTAGTTCTATGAACTGGTCATATTTGAAGGTGACACAGAAGGCTGTCTGTCCATAGGACTCCCCAGAAGCTGGATATCCGTAACCATCCTCAGGGTTGGGAGGGAACAGGGGGACGCTGTGAATCACCCAGAAGCCTTGTGATTTGTCCGAGAGCAGGAATCCTGTCAAAAAAAAGTTATTGCAAGTGATTAAGGAGGAAAAAGCCCTGAAACGATAGGGCTGTGTCCTACTTTGGATTTGCTGCCACAGACACCACACTTGATTGTGTTAATGTCTACAGTAAACTGGCTGTAAAGTAGACTTGTGGATTATAGGAGATACTAATATTGTATTAAAATTGCATTAATTCTGTCCTGCATTGCCTAACTCAAACTGTCACCATGTTTCTTTTGAAAAAAATATCTTTTCAAAACCTTTCTCTCTCTCTGCTCAAATTTTATCCTCAAAAAGTCTGACGAATTAGTGGCTGTGACCTTCTCCCTACTGCTCATTTTCCTTCCCTTCATATATTCACTGCATAAGGGGAAACAGACTCTGTCAATACGGTGTCTTCTTCTCCAGACCAAATTCTCCTCCACGGGAAGCAGCAGAGAGGGGCTATGCCTCCCTCTGCAGCAGGGTGCTCCGGGGAGGAGCACGGCTCCCGAGCCATCCCCATTGCTGCAGCCTGGAAATACAACCCTGTGAAACAGCTTCAGCCCAGCGTCAGGCTGGGCAAATCCCATCGGCTTCCTCAGGGAACGCTTAGATCTCCACTGAAGTTTATGCTTATTTAAAGTCTTGCTTCACTTTAACTGCCCCAGAGAGAGAGAGTTTGGAGGGATTTATGTTTAGGGTGCCTTTCCCTTCGCATCTTGCACTGCTGGTGTCATCAGGACGATGGGGTCTGTACTCGCTGAAAGGAGCTCTGTGAGTTTCAACTCTTGGAAACAAAGGGTCCATAAGCCCCAAGAGTCCTTCAACACAGCACAGGCAAAGCAAAACCAAAACAGAAGCTGCAGCGTATGTAACTATAGAACAAACCACACATCATGCAAATCAGTCTCCAGCTTTGCTTTAGGCAGGAATTTTATATATGTGGATAGGCAGACAAGTAGATGCTATCCACAACTTTAGAAAGGAGAAAATAGTAGCTTGGGACGCTCCCTGTACCTTTGGTGTGTCCTCTTTTCCACCCGTCAGAGTCTGATTCAGGGACCTCATCGTTGTATATCGCATACGCGATGGTGTCCCTCTGCAGGAAAATACACATTTCTGAAACATGACGTTCAGTAAAAGGAAGGCATTTAAGTGAACATCTGCTGCTGGGAACAGAAGAAACAAGTCAGGACTTCTCTGTGTGAACATCATGAGCCTAATCCTTCTCCTAATTCAGCTGAAAGAGTCTCTGCACAAGTTACAGTAAAATAAACCTGAAGACTCAGCAACAGGGTCCTGTTTAAGACGAAGTGGGAGTTCTCTCAGTCATTGCAGCAGCCGTTCCTCAAGAGGTCCAGTGTGCTCACTAAGACAATTTACATGGGTTTATTGGGCACTCGCTTGCAAAAGGTTCCCCGTCTTTTTTTTGTCCCTGTCTCTGATTTAGCAACCAGATCCCATGAAAATGTTTGCTGAGGAAAAATAGACAAGGCAAGTGTTCTTATGAAGGACAAGCAATTAATGTTTTTTTGCAAAATATTTGCATATGGCCACACCTTATTTCCCTTGAATAGAGAACTTCAAAGGAGTTGAGACATGCTTCCCCTCCTGATGTACTCTGAGTTTGTAAACAGTTTATTACAATTACAGCGAGACCTGGAACAGGACAGTTGACCGGATTGCCAATATTTGACTGACTTCTGGCAATCTCTTCTACATATAAATTAATGACACCCTATCACTAACCCACATCAAGAATATGATGCAGATGGTAAAAAAATAACTATAGGCAGATCTTGTGGTATTTGATAATCACTTCACACAAACATAAATGAGGTGTCTGACTTGGGGGGGGGAAAGGCCTAACAAGCAGCAATCACTGCTGATGCAGTCACGGTGATTTCAGGGGGAAGAGCAAAACCTAGATTTGATTTGAGACAGAGCGTGAGACACATGCACCTGGCAGGGCTTAGGACAAGTGTCTGTAACAGTCACCACCGGCCCTGGTCTGAGTTCACAGCCAGTTCACAGCTTCAGATGTTGCTCAACATGAATTGCAGAAAGGAAGCCAAAGGGACTATGTACTAACCCTCTTTTTTTTTTTTTGATGGCCAATACTTAAGTGTGTGAAAGGCTTGACTAGAAATTAGAAGTTTGAGGATAATGTCTAATTGTAGCCAAAACTGCAAATAATCTGCCCAGCTGTCAAGACGCTTCCCTTGATGTGTTTCAGTAGATCTAGTCGGTCAGGTCTGGCCATACCTCTACGTGCTTATTTTGGCTGGTTTCATTTCATTTACATGTAATATCAAGTAAGCGTACTAACAAAATGATAATTAAATGTTACTTGCCTCGGATTCGTACGTCTCATACAGCTGCTGCAGTGTTTGCCCCAGAGCACCCTGCGTCATGTTGATGAGGTATTTACCGAGCTGCCACTGGGGAGCCAGGCTGTCCATGTACATGTATTCCAGTCCCACCAGAGGAATCTCTCCTTTGGCACGTTTTGGCAACTTGTAAAGAGCAAACCTGCAACCGTGAAGAGCAATTGGTTTTTTATAACCATCCTGTTCGAATGTGCAAATCAGGATCTCCATCCCAGCTGAGGATTTAAGAGAAGGGTGACTCGGGGGGTGCCTGCGCTGGCGGGGGACCAGCCTCAAGGAGGTGACCCAGCGCAGGAACCAACAGCACTTTGGCAGCACAGCATCTGCTGCAGACAAATTTGCTCTGCTTCTTAGCAATAAGGGGAGACTGATGCAGCACCAAACTCCTGTGCTGTGGCCAGACTGGCACCCCCAAAGAATGTGAGGTAGCCCTGGTTTGGAGTCCTGTTTAGCCACCAAATCCCTCTATTGCTCCTGGTTCTGGTAGAGAACCTCAGGTCCCAAACTCAGTCTGACATTCTCATGGTCAACCTGGACACCTCTTACCAATACATTTTTTTATTATGTAAATATAACTTTATATGAAATAGGTAAGATTATGTATTAAAATTATAAAAATGCATAATGTTATATTTATACATATTGAAGTCCCCAAATAAGTATAAAGCCATGTGAAAATGTCGTTCCAATCCTACTTTTCATAACAGACTCGCACTCTGCTGAACTGTGGCAGACTGGATATGTGCAAACCATTAGCCAGAAACACAAATCTTTTCAAAATTGTAGAGTACTCAATATTGTCAATAAATGGCTCAGTTCATATTAATGCCCCTGATGAAGTAAACAGGTTTTCCCAGTGCACAAGTCCATGGGATTAATTGGAATATAATTAATTGAGCCACTTTCTTTGAGTGCTGTACTTGAGTAATTTGTTATTTATGTCAATAGTAAGAACTGAGTGGCATTATTTTCAGTCCTATACTATTTACCAAAAAATGCAGCCTGACTGTGCTTAACCTTTCAAGTATATCAGGAGGTGCAAGCCTTGCCCAGTTGATTTACAGCCTAAAGGTGGTCCAAAAAGGCATCTCTGAAAGGAGGCGAGAAGTGGCAGGAAAGCATTTTGCTAGAGGAACATCTAATCCATGGGAAATGTACATGTACAGGCAGAGGAGAAACACACATCGCTGGTGATCCTGGTAATCCACCGGCATTGCCACTGGCTGAGCGATGTTCCTTAAATATCTCAGGAGAAATTGTTGCTGATGACGGATGACAGAGAAGAGAAGAAAGTGGTTTCTATAGGAAGGCTGTGGAGAGCCCTCCATGCAAGGGGAGTCACAACAATCCCTTTACTTGAAATGAAGATTTGGAAAGGAGAGGAATAGCAGGAATTACAGTATGAGCTAAGTATGAGCTGATCCAGGACTTGGCATGGGAAGCCTTTCCAAACTGCTTTGAAATGTACTGGATGATTTATGCTCGTGGAGTGTTAACAGCCTTGCACCTGACAAATCCCTGGTAGCAGGTAAGCTTACGGAAATGTGAGGAGTAAATTCCTTGCCAGTTCCCAGTGGATACGTGTTTTGGCCCTTTCCAGAAAGCCAGCTGAGTGTGTCAGCAATTAAAGTTGTATAAAAGTCTTCACTGCTATTTGTGCACAGGAAGTCTCTCAAGAGCTTACGCATTCGTGGGAGCAGAGGGAAAGTTCTTTTCCTGAGAACTAAGGAAAAGCAAATCCACTTATACCCGATTAGCATTGTCACATTGTTTGCTTGTGACCGAACACTAACTTACTACAAATAATCACAGCTTTACTTAATCAGATCTTTACTTCTTCCCTCCCCCCACAAAAAAATTAAATAAAAATCATACAATGTGCATCTGTGGCTTCAGTCCTTGACTCAACACTTCTCAGAAAGCAGAGTTCTAGCTTTTATTTGCATGAAAAGCTTCCCACAGAACCCAGTGAGCTTGGATGAATAAAGGAAGGACCCTTTGCCCTCCTCAGGGAGCCGGTCCTGTGGCCATTTGCTCTGGTAGCCCCAGTGTGAGGTGCAGGGAAGACTGTGGGATGAGCTCCTGTGTGAAATGAAAACACGGGGGAGACTTTTGCCAGCCCAGGCACCGCGTGTGGGTGGGAACTGCAGGCACAGCCGGGGAGCGCAGATGGGATCAGGTCAGATAAGGCAAGTGATTCCTCCGGTTTAGTGGCAAATGCAAGGCTGCGTGAATACTGAGTAATTATGGAATATTGCAGGATGAAACCACTGAATAGGAGGAACTCACATAAAACTCTTGCTAAATGAATATAAAACCTGCAGTGCTGTGTTTGTTTGAAAGAGTATTGACATCTTTTGGCTAAGAGGAAGCTTTTCTCAGCAGTTTCAGTTCTGCTTCTCCTATCAGCTTCACAGCAACCAAATCCAGAATCAGGCCAAAGCTGACTATCTCTTGTCCATAAAGTTGGATGACCCCTGCAGATTGGCAAGTTTCTCTTTCATTTGATCATGGCACATTGGAAAGGAAATCCCCCCATCCTTCCTGCTAAATTTGTCAGAAGGGAACAGAGCTTTGCCTGGGCAGACCCCCGAGTTCCCATCTGGAATGGGTCACGCACAGAAGCACAGCTGAATGACTCCCAGCCACAGCTTTCAAAGTATTTCTCAGATAATTAAGAAACGGATAGAGTAAATGTGGGGTTTGTTTTGTTTGTTTGTTTGGGGTTTGCTCTCGTTTCTTTTTAGCTTTAGCACAGACTCATTCTGCAAGGAATAATTGCAGTTTGCAGAGAAATGAAATTTCTCGTGCCTCTAAGTCATTGGGTAGCTGCACCAGCTGCGAGTCTGATTCCTGAAAAAAAATCACATTATCCAGAAGGGCCTTGGCAAGGGGGACAAGTCCTAGGGATGGGCCGGACCCTCATTCGTTTGATGCTACGCCAGTACAGAGCGAAGCCAGCTTTATGCTCCTGCCTGAGCAGCCCGCCTGCGGTGCGAGGGGCTCCTGCCCTCCCTGCAGCTCGCTCCGTGTGCGAGGGAAGGGATGTGCAAGAATAGCACCCAAACTAATCATTGTTACATGAGAGAGACACTTTTCTTGTGAAATTGGGAGGCTTCCATGCTCTTTTTTAAGGTATTATGGATATTATGTAATTATACTTTGCGTCTTTCATCTTCAAAGCGCATTAATCCAATTAATCATTTAATAACCAAACTGGGGCTCGCTGCTGGCAGTGGGATGGCACCAGCTCTAATGCGCTGGCAGCTCCGGCAGTGGGGATTGACCTCTGCTCCTCAGTCAGACAGAGCTTTCCCACACTGCTGCCCCTGGGGGCAGCTCGGCCACAGCTCCCCCTTCAGCGACCCCACCGAGGGGACAAGTGCCACCACGCTGCTGTTCGGGTACAAGCGACAAGGCTAAGGACAAGATAGAGGCGTTTTCCCCGCTCAGCTCGGTTCTCTCAGCCAGATGAGTGTGTGCTGGAGCCCTGGCCCGGGCCAGGAGCCCCCGGAGCTGCCGCCGGCGAGCGCAGCCTTGGCACCCGAACACAGGCTACGCTCCCTTTGATGATGAGACACAAACGCTGTGTAAACCGGTGATTATTTTGCAGTTAGTCATAATGCAGTAAGGTGGTTGGTTCAGTGAAACAAAATCACATTTCAATAACTTCTCCTCGGTTTTCCAAATGCAAAATTCAGCTACTACTCACAGGCAAACAGGATTAAAACAGCGATTGCTATGCATTACTTCTCAGCGAACCACCTACTTCATGTGGTTTAATCTCAAGTGTCATTTACTCCCCCAGTGTTTCTCCCCTGTGCGGTATTTACTCACCAGTCGACTGCCTCCCCGTCTTCATTCCTGCAGGAAATCTTGGCTGCCCACAGGGGCGCGGAGGAGAGGAGCAACAGCAAAGCGGGGTGACACCACGCAGATCCCGCGGGCATTTTGGTTTCTTGGCCGTGCAGGGCGAGCACGAGTAGGATCTAAAAGGAGAAGTTGTGTTGGAGCAACTGTCAGCTCCTGCTGCGGGGCAGGGAGCAGAGCCCGGGCTGCCCGGGACGGCAGAGCCTGCTGGGGAAGTCGGGATCCTGCTGCAGGGATGGCTGTCGGCAGCAGGGACGGGGCTTCCGGGAGCCACTGGAAACCACTCACAATTTCTTTGGGTGGTAAAATGACAAGTTATGTTTTTGCAAAAACTTACCCTGGTGTTTTAGGGGGTAGTATTTTGACTATTTAGAATATTCAAGGTATTCTGCTTTAAAAAAAAAAAAAAGCAGCGGATACCGAAACCCTTTTCGTTTTCTTTTTAGTGCTGCGTGACTGAAGAATGAATTTTTTTTACAACTATCTGAAAAAACCCTCGGTGTTCAGACATGCAAAAAAAAAAAAAATCATTTACGTCGCACTACTTCTCCAGCCAGCCCTAGCAGCGAGCCCAGCCTTTGCACTGTTCCTGCAAGGAGGGTTCCTGGGGAAGCACTGAGCCCTGCTCAGCTCTGGCTCTGGGACCTTTGTTTCTCTGTGGGGACTGAGCCCACGGGGACTGAGCCCACAGGGACTGACAGTCAGAGAAAACCCTCAGATCTCTGAGCCACAGTAATTTACTTACAATTAGTTAATTTTATTTTTTTTAAATTATCTTTTAAGTGCATTAGCATTTCTCTTGAGAACAAACATGCCTGAATCGAGCAATTTAACATCTGATAATCTTTTAGCAACTCACACACAAAAAGCTTCTATTTATATTTTGGAGTGTAAAATATTCTTTCTCCCTCCTCATTATACTTACATTAAGAGGTGCTGATTTACATTAGAAGATGTTGATACCAAGTATGGGATATTTCAGCCTCAGGGAAGGCGTAGTTCAATAAGATCTGGATATTTTAGCATAACAGAAATCTTCACAACCTTCACATCTGTCTCCTTGCTGGTAGAGCCTCTCCAACACTGTGACAGATGTGTAATCAGGGTGTGTTTGACAGAAGCAGGATAAAACTGAATAGGGCTCAGCGCAAACAAAACCAAAGATCCCAGAAAGCTGGGATTTTGGAGGTGTGGATCAAAAGCTGAATTTTGCTGCTCAAACTCACTTCTGATCCCTTTTGTGGGAAATCAAAACTGTAACACAGTTGTGAGGAAACGCTTTCAACCAGCCCAGCTCGGTCTAGTCTTTCCTTCTTGCTCTCAGGAACTGCGGCGTTGCATAGAGGGGGTAATAAAACACTCAGCATGCCAAGAACGTGACAGCTGCTTCCATTTTCTGTTTGGGACTTCTGGCTGCTTGCAGAGCAACCTTCCCACCCCTCATGGAAGAATTACTTTGATACTCACTGCTTCCACTCGGCCTCGGAACAGCAAGTCTCCGTGCCCCTGCATGCATGATGGGGGGCAGCACTGGGGACGTGGAGCGCCTGCCGGGCTCTGCCTGCAATTGGGGGCTCCATGCAGGATGCTGACACCGTTTTGCCACCTTCTGCATGAAAACAGAGAGGGCTGAGTGCATCGCACACGTGGAGCGCAACAGCAGCTGCGCAGGCTGAAAGCTAGAGGAGCAGGAGGTGGTGAAGGTCTGTTCTTGGTGCCAGAGAAAACCCGGAGTTGTATCTTGAGAGGTGCAGCCCGGCCCAGGAGTGACAGGGGAGAGTACAGGTGCGATGCTGCCTGCCTTCTGCTCCTGACTGACTGTGCTAGGACACTCTGGGGGCAGAAAGAGATGACGGAGGGGACACTCAGTGAAGGTCTATACAGTCAGGACTAATCCAAAGATGACGAATGAGACAGACCAGTTCACTGTTATTCATGTTATATGATCTGCCCCCCCCATAAAATTTTAAAATTCTATCAATCACAACTGCTACTAATGTAGTAATAGCTTCCTAAACTGTTTTTTCTTCCCATCAGGACTCATTATCACAGGTAACCACAGAAATAAAGGCCATAAACATTGTTTATGTTTCATCAACTGGGCATAACTCAGGCTTCCACTAAGTTCCTTTACAACTGTCATGTATTTTCTCTGCAGATCAAGGATATAGAAGTCCTCAACTGCGAATATGGCAAGAACACAATTAAGTTCCTTCGCCTTCATAGAGAAGGGAAGAAGCACTTCGTTAAAGAAGTGGAAGTGTGCACGCATCTCCGGCTGACTTCTGCTCATGAGTACCTGGACGGAAACAACTCTTTTGTGATACCTACAGATACCATAAAGAACATTGTCCTTGTGTTGGCCAAAAAAAATGGGGTATTTTTTAACTAGCCTTGCTGTTTCTTACGACTTCATTTGAAAGTGTTTGTTATACTAACTTTGTATTTTCAAAATCCACTATCAGCACTAAAGTCACCTTCAGTGATTTGAGAGAGAATTTTTCCTCTGCCACTGCTTATCCTGCAGACACCTCCTTAGTTTTCCAAAGCCTTTTTTTTTCTCACAGAACTAGCAGTATTTCTTGTACGTTTGTCATATAAGATCCATCTCTTTTAAAAAAATTTAATAGCACATAATACTGCATTATTTCTATATAGCATTTTTAAACAGGTCTCAAAGTATGTGAGACTCCCCTTAATTCTCTTCACTGTGCTCTTACCTCCCTCAATTGCATTTATCATAATGACAATCTGTAGCGTAAATTGTCTGTCTCAGTAATGAAATCCCATTTTTAGCTTGTAAAGCTTCATCAGAATATCGCTACGATTATTTCAGCATTATATCCTCAAAGCATAAGGCTTCTGCAGCAGTTTTTCCCAGCCCAAGGACTGCAGGTCGCTACACCACAGAATGGGAGATTTTTGACATGACTCTGTAGCGGCTATTTGCAGCATGTGCTGAAAGCTGATCAAACGACTAGCCACAGTGCACAAAACCAGAAATGAAAGAAATCTGTATTTTTAACAACATTGATCCTTCCCAAATATTTACAACAATCAGAACAATCTACTTTTGCATGAGGTAATTGCTTCTTTCTAATAATATCGTTTGCTGTTTCAGATCCCAACTTTAGAACAATTTGCTATAGATATCTGCAAACACTTCATGACAACATTTTGCCAAGTGGCGTTCGTCAAAACCTACGTTCAAGAAGTACCATGGCAACGTCTACATGAGGTAGCTAAAATACTGATACATTCAGTTTGTTTACGCTGAAGCCATTTGTCACCCTCTTCGTTCCTGTTTTCAAGTTAAGATAGAGTTTACTGTGCTTTTACTTACATGTCTGCTTTAAATTGCAGAATGGTGTTCCCCACATCCACTCATTCATATGTGTTCCTGATGGGATCCGCTTCTGTGAAGTTGAGCAGTGCCGAAACGGTGAGAAAAGAATTTGTAACTTCCCCTACTTCTCTGTAAATATTTCTGCTGATGAGAGATGAGGATGGCTTTAGAGACAGCTAAAGGTGCTACAGGGCTGACAGCACCGCCAAACCACTCCAGGGGTCTAAAACAAAGAATACCTTTATAGCCTAATTTTGCAGTCCTTGATCTCTGAGACATGGCTGAAGAATGAATGTAGCTCACATTGTATGTATATCCTAAACGTAAAATGGTTACAACAGCACATCCAGCAGAACTGCTATACATTGTCACAGGATTTAACAGCCTTCTGAGAATGGTCTGCTTGCTTTATACTATATTCTGCAGTCTCACTATTATCATTACCCTATAGAGAATGTCTCATGAAACAAGACTGCTATAGGCCAATTGCCTAGTTTGCAGTTACTTTCAAAGCCCTGTCAACATGCCTTGGTTTTATTTCTAAGGAAGATGCAATTTTATTGCTGCAAGCCAGACTGGCCTGAACATCGTGAGCACTCAGGTCTACATGCAAACAATTTTTCACATGAAAATACTTCAGAGCGGGCTTACTATTGCATGCTATGTGTAAACAAAGCACCGTTTGGCTTCACTAAGAGTTTTGTGATACTTAAAAGACATAGGCTTCCAAGCTCAATTGTCTGTCTGTAAATTGACATTCCAAAGGGAGTGTAAAAACTCTTTTTGCTATGACTCACAAGAAGAGCATGAGTGGTGTTTCATCTAACCCATCTCTCAGACTACTGGGAACTGAGCGGAGACCACTGCATTGTTCCACACAGTGGGTTTTGCGGTTTTAGGCATTAATTCAGTATCTATCTATTACTTCCCTGATGTAACTTAGAACTATTTCCCATCCTACCCTCTCTCCCTGTTTGTCTGATGTGTCAGTTTAGGACCAGTGGCAAGACCAGTTTCAGTTGCAAACAGGACACAAGTTCTGAAAGGCGCATTTGAGCATGGTGCCTGTGTTCCTGCTGAAAGAAGAGAGAGACCCCGTACAATTCTCCAGTGCCTCTTGGCCTAATCCTTTTTAATGTTCCTAGGAATATTAGCTACTGCTGTATTTTTGGTGGCCTCGAAAGTATTGACTTCGGTTTCTGGAAAATGTTAAGAAAGAAACCTGAATTAAAAAAAAAAAAAGAAAGAAAAAGAGTTTATGCTTTCTTGAAAAGCTGCTGCTCTTAATATACAGATTGAATTAAATTTTTCATAATCTTGAAAATTCAGCATGAAATTCTGCAATTTCAGATTCTACACAAACAAAAAGCCTTTAAGGTTTACTGAAGAAACTGCCTTTCCTTCTCAGTCTTCCTTTCATGTAGCCCTTTAGCTGTGTCTTTAGGATTCCCTGCCTAGGTGAACGATAACCAAAGAGAAGATTTTCAAATCCCTTTTATTTTTCTTATAAGAGAACCTTCTCTATCTTTAGCATCCTCCTATGCACTTATCAGCCAGACACAGAAATGTATTTCTTAGTTAATCCTATCTTTAAACGCTTTTCACATCATTAAAAGAAACCTACTGAGGCTTAATAGAATTACAGGCTTATTTTTTGCCATTATATCAGCTGATAAAAGGCTCAGAGTTTTTTGGAAACTGAAAACACCACAAGTAACTTAACAGAGTCAACGTTTGACAACTGAAGAGAGCACAAGCACAAAACATTCTGAAAGCACAGCAGAGGCTGTTCACCTCAAAAACTTTGCCAAGGCATTATATTCTTCAGTGCGAGTTTCAGGTCGATTGGCACACAGCCAGGCAGCCAGCCAGACTTTCAGTAAATCACTCGCTGCAAGGAGCTCTTTCAAACAAGGCTGTGTATTTGAATATCAGATAATAAACCAAGGTTCACTGATAGTATCTGCACTACATTAATACCTGTGTATTACAATCTTATACTCAAGTAATAAATTCAAAGAATCATAGAACGGTTAGAGTTGGAAGGGACCTTAAAGATCATCTGGTTCCAACCCCCCCTGCCATGGGCAGGGACACCTCCACTAGAGCAGGTTCCTCAAAGCCCCATCCAGCCTGGCCTTGAACACCTCCAGGGATGAGGCATCCACAACTTCTCTGGGCAACTGTTCCAGTGTCTCACCATCCTGACACTAAAGAATTTCTTCCTGATCTCTAATCTAAAATGTTTAAAACCATTACCCTTTGTCCTATCGCTCCACTCCCTGATAAAGAGTCCCTCCCCATCTCTCCTGGAGGCCCCCTTTAGGTACTGGAAGGCTGCTATAAGGTCTCCCCAGAGCCTTCTCTTCCCCAGGCTGAACAACCCCAACTCTCTCATCAAGAGCGATTCAATTCATCAAGGTCTGAACAAACATCAGAATATCCTGTCCAAGGACAGTCTCTTCTTTAGATATTTTTATAAGCTTTAGTAAATAACAGGGAGATGTAGCCAAAATTATAGATATACTTCCTTGGACTCATTCAAAACCAATAATGAATATAAACAAGAGAAGAAATCGATAAAATGCAGTTCTGATAAATATCCAGTAACAAAGCAGTTTAAAACCAACAAACCTCTAAACAATCACGTCATTCAGAAACATCCATCACAGTGCGATCATTTTCAATATAAATTCCTGCAAAGACACAGTTGAAAGACAAAGTCTGTCTGTCTTCCCAGTCCAAGGCAGGATTACTGTGCACCAGACATATTCAAGGATTAACTTTGAACTAGCTAACGTGAGCACCAAGAGCAGCACAGAAACAGCAGCTTGGGCTTCATCCACTGACTATCTATACAGGCTGTGAATATGCCTGTGTGCCATAAAGTTTCTCTTTTCTGAATCTACTTTTTAGGCAGCTCTAGTCAGTGAAATTTTCAGTTATCAGCTTAGTGTGCTCTAAATGACTGACTGCTTGAAATTGCTCAGCTGCCATCCAAAAGGTTTGTCAAAATAAAAAGTTCCGGACACAACTGTTTGGTCTTCAGAAGATGATAATGCACCCATGCAGCAGTGACCTACAACAGCACATTTTATAAATAGTGGCTGAGAGAAAAAACACTGTCAGTTTGAACCTGTGGGTGGCATTTGTATCAGTGCCAGTTCCTGCTAATTAGCTGAACTGCAGGGATTTGCATTGGCTCCTTGCCCTCTCCTTCTCACAGATGCAAAACTCACAACAGGATGGGTACATAAAGCAAATTTCTGAATGAGGCTCCAAGTCTTTGTACAGAGCTTCTACGTTCATCTAAGTTGTTAGAAAAAGCTCAGCACACCTTTCCCATACACTGCAGCGCTACTAGCCTATGTCATTTCCCTTTAGAGCAATTACTAGTCCCTGAACTGACATCAGTGAGCGCCAACCCAAGGCATTTCCCAGCTCCAAGGTGGTGAGATAACGGGTGTCCTCAGCTCTCCTTGACTGCAGCTCACTTGATAGAACTGTTTTCTAGACTGAGCTCTGATTTCAGTAGTTTCTGTCTTGTTTCTTACCTTTCTGCTAACATCAGTGTGCAGAAAAATAATTTTTGAAAGTAGTTAGGCTTGCAACAGAAGCAGACGAGTGAGTCCTGGAGAGACTGCTTCACGGCTCTGGAGCTGTCACTGCACGTAGGCACCCAGAGGTTTCTTCCTCTCTGCCTGAAAAGGAGCTCATAGCGTCTTGTATTTTTGGATCGCAGGTCCTCTGGTTGTTTTTTCTGGAATTAAAGATCTGAAACTTATGAAGACAACCCAGTCTGGATTTGAAGGCTTCTATAAGAATGAGCACACCACACTTCCTGAAAGGAATGACAGGATTTTATGTGGAGAGCTCTTCTGCAAATGGTCATATGGCGAATGCAAGGATTTTGACTTTGACTGCATATGGTACACATCAAATCAAATAATATTTATTACCTAATCTATGATCCCAAAGCCCCTCTATATAGTACAGCAGGTGTAAGGACCAGATCTGCAGTTGCTGTATACCAGCCATGCACAGGCCTTAGTGGGGGCACTAAGCACTTAGTGGGGGCGAGAGGGGTGAGAAGCACGTGTTGGGGGGTACTCCCCTCTCTGATGGTGCATCGATGGATGGCCTTTAAATGGACAGTTCAGTGTTCAGTCCAGAACACTTTGGGAGAACAAACTAAAAATGAATTCATTAAATACTTTTAGCAAAACACCAATTTGTGAATTATACAGCGGGGGGGAGGTGTGGGTGGAATTTGGAGGTTACAGGACAAAGAAATTGTTCTTCCATAAAATCCCATGTGCTATGTATTTATCAGAAAAGACAGAAAATACAAAAAAACCACCCAACCCCACACTCAAACATTATGGATCTAGACAGAGACACCTGATACAAGGCTTTGTAAGAATTTCTCTTACCTCTAGGAACAAAATCCGTGAATGCATACTTGAAGCCTTTGCTGGGCCACCTGACTGTGGGGAATATTCACCCTCTTACCAGAAAACTGTCAACACTATCCAGATGTGCATCCTTTCCAAAGTGCCACAGGTATCTTCTTTCCTCCTGCTGGTGTTTTACTTAAACAATAATGAATATTAATCGGGGCACTGAGAAGACCAAAATGAGCCTATTAATTTCCTCTGGGAGTTGTAAGTAAGGCTGGACACTGGTGGTACAGCTAGATGGTCTGAAAAAAACACAGATGCACTGAGGAGTTCATATGCTGCTCCTCAGCTGTGAACACAGTGGGGGAGAATATCACTCAGTGCTTGGCAGGACACAAGTGAAGGGGGTGCTACAACATTGTCAATAAATTGCATTTGATCAACTGTACATATTGGGGGGAGGAGAGTGAGGGGATTGTGTGTTGGCTGAAAAGTTCCCCTGATTCATTGTCTCATCCATTTTCATGGTTTCAGGTACAGATCATAGAAACTGCCTTGAACAACACTTTTTATAATGTTGTAGACATGAAGAATCTAGGCCTGACCAACGACAAAGAAGTAAGTAAATGCTCCAAACACAACTCGCCTGGACTCCTTAGAAATACTCAGCCTTTAAGCATAGCTGCAGTTCTGCATAGAACAGAGTTAAAGGGAGAAAACTCCCCCCCCCAGCCCCAATGAAAGATCAACTTCACCTCTAAAAGAGACTTACATTGATTACAGAAGAAGGATAATTGCCTTCTTGTGTTGTTGACAAAAGCTGAAGGAACACAGTGGAATGCTCTGGAGATCAAAAGGACCTGTAAAAGAGACTACCTCTGTAAACATCATTCCTGTTTTCTCCACTGAATTTGACTTTCAGTTATAATGTCAACCCGTGTGGTTTTAACCAAGCAGAACCGCATCCTTTCCCACAGCCAGGTAATGTGAAAAGTGAGCCCACTGTGGCTTTTCTTTCTGCTCCACTGGCAGCACCACTGAGGCCAGGGAGCACTCTTGGTGCAGTGGGGTTACAAGTGGGTTAGCTAAGACATAGAGTAACTCTAGTGACAGAAGTCCAGCGCTCTACGGGAGCAGTGAGGTTTCTGTAGCCATTGGGAGCCAAAGCAGATGGGTGCAACAGTGGATAGGGTATAAGCCTGGGATCAGGCAGAGGGTGAGAGATGTAGGGGATGAGATAGATACATTTGCTCCTCCCTCCACGGCTGCTCTAGCTGACAGTCAGGTCCAACTGGAAGTCTGTTATGTTATCTGCACATGATAAAGTGGGTTATTCCATTTTGTATCAATGGTCTATAGTCTGTTTATGCTCTAATCTCCCTCCCTAAGCCTTGTGATTCTGCTGCCATCCTATCCTACCCTTGACCTCTTGCCGGTGGACATTATAGATCCACTTGCACCTGAAATAACAGCAACGTCTACCATTGATGTTCATAAGCGAAGGAAAGGGCCTAGGTGTGATGTTATGAGGAGGTCAATAGCTGCAGTTTCTGTGATGGTGCTGGCACATCCCCATCTCAGAAATGACCTCTGTGTTCGTGCTTATCCCCCTCAGGTTCTGGTTCCAGTGGAAACTCCCTACGGCTCCTGCGCTTGCACACTCGGCAGGAAGAAGTTCTTAGAAGCACAAGGCCATGTGCTAAAAGATGAGAGGCAAAGTCAGTTTGGACTGGCAGCTGCCCAGGGAAACTAAACCTCTTGGCTACACTCACACCTTCCTGAAAAACTTAACAGCATGGCTTTCCTATCAACGTATACTCCTTATTAGCCTCTTCCATCGCTGACTACTTTTTCCCTCTATGAACTCCTGAGACTGGGATTTCTAAGGAGTCTCAGGAATTCAGGAATCAGAGTCTGTCCCGGAATCTCAGTGTGATTTGCAGATTGAAATCCCCTATGCTCTTTTGAAAATCCCAGCTGGAAACATTACAGTAAATTAATTTTTAAACCAGCTATTCCCAGACCTCTTAATGAAACACTTAATAATGTCTCAAACATGTTTTGACATGTAAAATCAGCAACTCTGTATACTCTATTTATTAATGTTCCTTCAGTAAAATGAATATGCAGGCACGAGACCAGATCTTTCATTGACGTAACCTGTTATGACCCCTTGATGCCACACTGACCTACGGAGCTGAGGTTCTGCCCCAGTAGTTGAATAGGGAATCAGTCAGACACCGATTTCTTTGTGAAGGAAATGAAAAAAGAAAAAAAAAAATTCCTCATATCTCCTTTGTGGTGTGAGTAGTTACAGCTGTTGACTAATTTCTCTGCATGTATTCTGACTGCATGGCTGCTGCTGCTACTCATCAAACTATACAGTTACTATATAATTACTTTTATATTAATCACTGAGGTGTTTGAGGTTTTGGGTTATCTCTGTAAGTTTACTTAAATAGTTTTCTTTAGTCGAATAATCTCATCGTGACTTCTGAGCAGGCAGGAGTCAACCTAAGTAACCCTGTTACTCTTGGGAGGGGTAAGGAGAAAGCTAGACAGACAGCCAATGCAGATCTTACTGTAGTTACCCCAGGTGAGAGCTTTGAACATAGAGATAAAACTATAGAGCCAACAATTCTCATCTCGCAAACTGCGGCTACTACATTTGCAACAGAAATCCTGCTCAGCAACTGACAGCTTCTAACCGCTGCTCTCATCTTCCCTGAGCGTCATTTCCCCAGAGCGCAAATCCGATGGGAAGTGCCCAAAGTCACTTCTGAAAAACGCAATTCAGTTGCCTTTGTGCCTTCTGAATTTGGCCGACCTGCAGCATCCCTCTGGGTACAATCACTAAACTCATAGGCACCAAAAATGAGGAACATGTCCTGCACCTGTGACATTTTGAGGTGCTTTGCAAGACAGGAACTTGCCTTGGTGAGCAGGATGTTAACAGAAGCGAAGGGAAGACGCTGTTCACAAGCCTGAGATATCTCCTGAAAAACCACATGACAAATGACACCGCAGAGCGAAGCTGTCCCAGATATGCTGTTCCCTGGTCACTAGCCAATTCTAAAAGTTTTATTTACAACACTTTTAGCTTTTGCCGGGGACATTCTCTCTTACCTTGTTAGATTGTGTTGTACTGTACTTGTGGGCTTATGTCTTGCTATTTCTGCTATTTTTAGGTGCTTGTAATTTATTAATGTATCTTTTAAGGGCAAATAAAGAGCAACATCAAAAAACAAACTAGTATTTGACTATTTACCATCTAAGAAATGAAACCATTTACTACTTATATATAAATGCAAACATTGTAAGTAAAAGAAACACGTTTTAGTTCAGCAAATTTTACCTCAAAAAGTCACCAGTCTTGTTCCAAATGACAGTTCACTGCCAATAAATGGAAAAATAGATGAAAAAGGATCTTATAGCACATTTCAGCATTTACCTTTTTCTAAACAAGGCAGATCTTCACAACCCACTTCCGTTCTACCTTATGAGAAATTTATTGCATTAGGCAGAAGGTTTCCTTCGTTACTATTTGTGTCTTCATTTGTGGGCTCGTAAGGTAGCAGTGGACTAGCCTCCATGGCAGAATGAGGACAGAAAGCAGCAGGCAATTGTTTATTTAGATTTTCCTGTGGCAACAAGCACACATGGACACTCATGCAATGTTGTTTCTATAAACCTCCACAGATGCAGAGACATTCAGCAAGTCTTTAAAGGCATCTCAGCACAGCTCCATCCAGTGCTGCAAACCTGAGTCACTTATGTGGGCAGATTGCTTCTAAAGAAAGTACTTGGGCAATAGGAAAAAGCCCAAATTTTCCACATAGCAATTAGATTCAGATAACAATGGCATAAATCATTCCTGAAAATGCGACCTAGCCAGACTGACTTGGGCCTGGATCCTGACCAAATTCCCATTGGCTTCATTAGATTCAGTCTCCACAATGGACTTGCATTATTTTAATTGAGAGATTTTTTTTTTTTTCAGTTCCTGTACTGAGGAGCTATTCGAGTTGCTCACTGTGTTTTACTTAGGGGCAGCTGTGATGCTTTGCTGATGAAATCACACTTGATGAACATAAGCCTCAGCTGGCAGATTGTAAAATTGCCATTTAAAATAATCTTCTTACTGATAACATGAACCTTGCTGATCCTGGGTTATATCCCCATAACTTATAGGGCCTGGAGCCTTCTACCAAGAAACAGAGTATTTCAAGTGCACAAACATCTTGCTATCATTTTAGCATCCGATTGTTTCACATCCTGTTTCTGTTCAATTTTGATAGCTCCCCAGGACAGTCCAACCGCAGTTCTCCTCAGCTGCCGATTATACTCCGTGTGCAACCAGCGTCACACAGACGAAAGACACAAGCTAAACTCATTAGCCAGTATCTAAAACAGAGATTAAATGTCACCGTCAGGGTCAGTACAAGTCATCTGTCTTCACTGGCTGTATTATCCTATATATATTCAGGCTACCTGTTTTCCCACACACTTTTAAACCTGTCAGTTTTTATTAACTATTATAGCTACTTTTTTTTTTCTTCCTTAAATTTGTCTTTTTGTTTTTATTTTAATCTTGCTTTTACCAGGAATACAGAACCCTGATTCTAAGTTGAACTGAGCAGACTTAAAGTGAGCAAAAAAACTCCCCTTCTGGCTAGAAATCTCAATATAAATACTTTTGAAGTTAAAATCACGCTATTTGTGTACACACAACAGCCAGCCCTCTTTATCCTGGAAAGTGCACAGCTGTATCTAGAAAGAAAAATTATTAAATGTCTCTAGTTATAGGATCAAAAATGTCTATTCACATCTCAGCTATAATTAGGATATAAACTGTTTTCTGATTCTGAGATTGAGCCTTACCGTTCACAGCAGGCTGAGAAATAGAAGACATGCACCTGAGCGCACGCACACACACCTGGTCCCATAAGCATACATATATATATTAAGGAATATATGTATAAATGGCACTTAGTATATCAGCTGGTGTATGACTGATCTATGGCAATCAAACTAGAAACAACATGAGCTGGGGTTAGTGGTTACATATTTTTTTTACAGAGTTGCAGACTCTCAGTGGCATTGGGTTGAAGCCTGCCATGTTCCCTTCAAGATCCATCCCAAATTACGTGCCAGGACAGCAGTTCACCTCTGCCAGGCTCACAAAACCAGAAGTGGTGGAGAGAGCCAGGGAAGAGGCACATGCCCTATCACTGCCTGCCAGAGAGAGCTGGAGGACTTCATGGACCTGGGTGGGCAGAAGCAAAGGTAATCATTCAGTCCCGTTAGCTGACCACAGCAGGTCAGGCACTGCTGCAAGTCAATGGCTGCCCGTGGGAACAGGTATTTGTAGCCCAGGTCCTGACAGATGGAGATGCACAGGCGAGCCAGCCTGGAATGAGAACATAAGGTAACAGAGGCAAGAGAGACTAGAAGATAAGCAGGAAAGGTGGGGGGAAGGAAAGAAGAGGGAGAAATACAGTGATAGTAAAACACATCAGACAAATCAAAGAGAGAGAGAACAGAAAATAAAAAATAAAAATCAGTAAGCACAAGTATCTCTCCTATCCGGCTACTTCAGAGCTGAAAACAAAACCCCAAAACAAACAATATGAGGGACTCAAAACTAGAAAAATAATGGGGTAGAAAAACCTTTGGTGCAGAGGGAAACATAAGAGCAAAAACCAGAGTGCCTGAGTACTGAGGGGCACTTCTGCCACCTCTCAAGAGTGGCAGCAATTCCCACATAAACATCTACATCTGACTGGAAAAGACAAGAATTCAAGTTTCAGTGGCCTTGTACTCCTGCAATGTTTCCAAATCTTTTAGATTACACATATTTACGGATAAAGTAGCCCAGGCAAACTGACGTGGTATTTATACAGACTGGAGGAGGGAGCAGGAGTATCCTTGCGTAACGGTTGCTACACCCAGGCACACACCCGCTTCCACACTTCTCGCTGTGGTTTGGCCACCAGCTGGGAAACAAACTCAGCTGCAAGTTCCTTGCTCTTTACTTCCTCCTGCTGCAATCCACCAGTACAAGACAAAGCAACGTTACTCTTGAATTGGAGATCAGTGCAAATGATGAGCCCTCCCTTCCTTTTTTGATACAATTTAGCTGCCACAAAGTCAGGGGCATCCTCAACATACCAAGTACTGCAGAGTGTTTATAGAGGGGCAGCTGGATTATAGCAATCATCTGAAAAAGGGAAGAGAACATCTTGAGATGAGTGCAAGCCTGCCAATGCCAAGACATTTGTGGTTGCCTTATCAGCAGATCAGCTGATGACACAGCAGTTACAGCCGCTGACTGTTCCTTTAACAAAGACGCTCACGAGTGCAGCGTATAAATACAACAGTGGTCTCCAGTACTCACCAGCAGCCTTCAGCAGCAATGAAACTTTCACGTGGAGACCGAAGGCCACTTACAGTCTTCATGGTGCGCTCCTTGGGCTCTCCAGGTGTTTGAGGTTACAGTTGCATTCCCCAAATTTACACTATCAGCTACTGTTATTCTGGGAGTAAGCTGAACACACATCTGGGATCCAAAGGAACATCACTAAATCAAACAATTCCCCAATTATATGGGCTAAGCAAAAAATAACTTAATGACCTTGTTACATTATCATATTAAAAAGAACACAGCCTTTCCCAACAGGAATGAAAGCTACTTATTAAATCTGTCTGCCCATTATTCCAATGGAGAGTGCCCTTGCAGGCTGCCAGTGGGCTAATGACAGCCACTGCCCTCTGCATCTCCCCCGGGAAGCTGCTGCCAAAACTGAGCAATACAGAGGTGAAGGTGTATGGAAACCTTCAGTGTGATGGAACAAGTCATGGATGGGCTCTCCTGACTGACATCCCCAAGCACCAAGTCCTCTCATTCTGTTCAATGAAGCAGAAGCCAATCCATCGCCTGGGTATATTGTCCCTGAGGAGAAGGTGAGAAAGTAGAGCAGACCCTTCTCTAGACCACTGCATTCATCCTGCTGCCTACTGAGCCAGCGATGGTTACACTGGTCACACACATTTACAGTCAATTAATTTCCCACATGACTTTTGGGCCAAACCCCACTCCTGTAAGGGAAGGAACTGCTGTTCTGACTTGGAAGTAAAGAATCAGAGTGGAGACAAAGCAAGTTGTTTTTCTGGTCCAGTTCAGACTCAGCCTTCAAATTTTAGACAATATTGCCATTAAAAAAAAAAAAAAAAAGAGAGAAATAAATTTGTAGCTTCTCCCAGACTCACAGAAAGTAAGACCTACTGCTTTCCAAGTAAGTGTGATTGTCACTTAAGTGTGACAGTAGAAAGAAGAGTGTTGAAGATAACAGACCATTTAAATGCTGATTTTTAAAGAGATGAAGAGGTAAAGGACTCGGTAGAATTTGAACATGTTGAAAAAAGCAGGTAAAAGAGAGAAGAGTTCATGTAGCAAGTAATTACTGACAGCGAGGGCCTAACGTGACATTTTGCCTGGGCCATTTTTAACCAGGAGTGACACGTGGGTGGCTACTGGCTTTGCTACAGCTGCCGAGTCTTGTCCTATAATTCTAAGAGCAGTGAATTTTCTACAAACTGATAAAGTACAGCACATTAAAGCAAACTGTTTTGAAGGGAACAGTAACACACAGGGATGGGAGATATCAACAAGCAGACAAAAGAATTTTCTCTGGGTTGAGAAAGTGACCTTGGTGAACAGGCACAGCCACAGCCTCCATACTTTGACAATAATTGCCTTATATGTGCTTTATGCGTGATACTTGGCGCTATATGTGGATGCAAAGAGAACATGCTATGTATTGTGTATCTACAGCTTGAGAGGAAAGCGAACATCAGAGCTGATGAACAATACCAATATACATTTCAAAACCGTCATACCAAAAAAGGCATACTGTAATGATTTTAAATAATTGTTAAAAGTGCTATGAGAGATTTTGATAGATGTGCACTAGTGGTATTACAAAAAGGGTAAGAGGAGTCACAGGGAAGAGGAGGACCTTGGCTGCAGCACATCTCCGTTCCTGTGCTGACTTAGAGCAGAGCAGGGGAGCTGACTGCTGCTTTACTCCTTAAGGCTGCCTCCAGGAGAGAGAGGCCACTCTCTGTATCAGTGGCTCAGTGTGAAAGCAAGGAGACCTACAGCACTGGGACCATCCTCACCCTCACACCCAGTATCAGCTGAGCAGTGGGACACCTGGCAGCTTAATCACCACCCCAGGCACAGGGAGGGCTTTTAAGGAAGATAGACTCCCCTGGCTGCAGGCACATTAAGGGCATGTTATAAACTGGATTCCTGCATAGCTCTGTGACTCACAGAACTGCAGTATTGACATGGTATCCAGTAATGCCCACCAGTCGCTTCCTCATCTCAACAGCAGCTGTGTTTTCTGCAAGAGGAATGGTAGCTAAAAATAATCTGGCTTTTACTTCCTCTTTCAAACCCTCGAGTCTCTTTTAAAAAGATTTTTTTTGTTCTCCCAGAAACAGTACGGAGAACGTAACAGACAAAACCAGAACGGTCACCTGCACAAAGAGAACAGCAACATTAGAAAGCTCAGAGAACAGTAGGAAATTACAATAAAGATCAGGAACAGTAAAAAAAATTGTTACAGTTCTGAGCAACATCCTCCAAATTCCCTTTCCCTCTTGCAGCGAGGTTTCTGTTAGGCCTCTACTTGTATGAGCCAGTTAGTGGTGCTGAGCAAAAGGGGAATATAATCTGGATGTACATTTGCTCATTAAAACATATTAAATGAACAGTGCTCAGTAATCACCAAATGTGCTCTCACGGCTGCACAGTAGAGATTTTTACTCCCTCATGGAATAAATATGTTTTAGTTTTAATTGTGTCATCCATAGATCTACAAACATGTCAATCCCACCCCAAACATGCAAATGGAGAAAAAGAGAATACTCGATTCATCTTTCAGTAACATCGCACTATATATTCTCCTCCAACAATAATTCTACAAATACAGGACTGGTAGGCATCTCCAGACCGCGCTACATGCAGCTGCTTTACATAACCCTTTTCATAAACATACCTAATTCTATAAGAAAATATTTAGGAGTTTCATGTCTAATTTTTCAATTGCAGCCTGTAATTAGCCTGATACAGACTCTACCTGAAAACTCCCTGAGGCACGGACAATGCTCTCAATTTGAATCTAGTCTTCCAGAAGATCCCTACTCCCAGTAGGTAGCTCTGGACACTACCAAACTATAAATAAAATCGTAAGCAAAATTCAGACTGTGACTTACAAACCTGCTGCTAACCAACCAATACCTGAAGTGAGCACAGGGCAAGGGACAGAAAGAGAAATGGTAAATACATCCCTGTCTCCTATCTTGCGTCTCAAATTCCAAATAAATATGTTGTACAATGTAAAGGTTAGAAAGTATACAAGAAAGCATGCTGCTGCATATAGTTTATGTATACCATATGCTGTGAGCTTTACCGACTGCATAGCTATTAATGTGGCTTTATCCCTTCTCAAATCTTACCACCAGAAACCACTAGCACTGCAGCATCAACAGCCCCCTCCCAGTTGGCCAAATCAGAAGTGAAGGCAGAGCCACCACCTAGGCAGGAGATTACATGGGAGCTTCTCCCTCCACTCCCTGAATCCTGTCCCCACTTGGCGGAAAACACCACTCTCTTACCTTCTCCCTTCTCAGCTGTACCCCCTCACCATTTCCACTTTCACTACACTCTCCTGCTTATTTCCTGTTTCCTCTGCTCAGCCCCCACAGATGCAACCCCACATCCCAATGCCAGGGATCATCACAAAGCTCTCTGGGCCAGAGAAGGTGGTGAGCCCAGAGGGTGCTTAGCACCACGTGTGGGCTCTCTCCCAGGTGTTCTGGAGTAAATCACCCTGCTATACCCGGGCCAGCGCAGCGCCTCTGCACCACTGACAGCTTGAGAAAGGGATAAGAGAAGCACAGATGTTACTGGTGTACTGTGGCCAGGGCTTCTCCTTCAGTGGGATATAACACTAGGTAAGAAAAAGCAAAAATAATGAAATCTTTTAATATCTTGGTAGGTGATGTTAAAAGTAATCACAAGAACATAGAATATTAAGTAGATTTTGGTACCTTTTTAATGGAAAAATGGAGAAAAATAGGAGCTCCAATATACCACAACAAAGAAACAGAGGAAGTAAAATATCTGTAAAGTAAACTGAATCCAAACATAAGCAATGCTTTATTGGGATACAGCAAGCAACCTATCAAATAGGGAACTGGTACAAACAGATTGAACAAGACTCTCTTTTAACAGAGATGTATGGTGACGAGACAGCTTCTTTCAGTTTTTAAAACAAGTATTCAAACCATTAAGTATCAAAAAAAAAATCAACCATTACAACACCAGTGACAGACAATATTAAAAATGTGCAGAATTTTACTCTTTTTACAAATTTCTGCATAATATTAGAAAACAAGTTATAAATTAAAAAAGGAATAAAATGAGGCTTTTTTTGCTTTGCAAAGCAACAAAAACTTTTAAAAAAACAACTGTACTTTACACAGAACTACTATTAAAAACAGGTGAAAACAAGCTGAAAATTTAACGTACAGCAAAAAATACACAACCCAGTTTCACCTGTCAGCAACACCTTCTGCTATCGAAGGGGTTATGTTAGTTGTAGCTTTAAACATTGCAGCATATCATGAGTAAACCTTAATAAGGTCAAAATAGGACCCTCTGCAAAAAAGGGTGAGTTGGCAAGTGTCAGTCCCATCCTAAAATTATAAATAGCAATAACTTTAGTAGGTCTTTAGTGTAAACCAAAACCTATTTTAATTGGTTTCTCTCTCCCAAAAATGCACATAAAATTTATTTGGGTGGGGTTTGTTTTTTTTTTTTTGGTATTTTAAGTCATGAAATCAAGAACATGTCTGGCTCAAAAATGAGAATGACATACCTCCCTTTTGTTCTGGATACAGTGATGTAGCTATCTCAACATGCTCATTGACACTTCCTAAAAGAGAAAATCATTATGTACTATGTAAAAAATACACACTACCTCTCTCAATTCAGACTCAGTATATAGTATATTGCCAACTCTATCCAATAGGATATATATTGTAATTTGGTTTATATTCTTAATAGATATATTCTCTCTTTACAAAGTTCCATCACATGAAACCAAATTGCTTATTATTGTTTGAGGCACAACATGACCCCAATTAGACAATTCGCTATAAAGAGCTGTTCTTTAGATGTTGTGTCTGTAGAGGTTTTACGTGATATTCATAGATTTTCAGCGCAGGCCCCAGTTTTAATGAAAGTCCAGTCAGTACATCATTTCTTGTCATCAACAGTAATGATTTGCCATCAATTTCCTATAAGAAGAATTGATAAAGAGTTGATAAAGACAAATGTACGAATCTAACAGATGAGAACAGTCATGCAACAAATGGAAGACTACTACAGAGGATCCATGGGAAAAGAAACAGTAGCCTTTATTTTCCTGAAACTGTTCGTAGCTGCTAAATTCTGCTGTCTGCTTTTCAAGTGCTCACCTGTCCTAAGACATAAATACTATTTAGCCAAACACAAAACCCAAATGAGCCTTATTTCAAAACTCCCTCCTTGTAAATCTGTTTCAAATTAATAGGTACATGTGCAGATTGCCTAATTATCAGCCATTAAGGGAAGGATGGTCTTAAGAAGGAGGCTTATGAAGTGCATTTCAGAATAATTACCATTGACAGCAATATGCAAGTTTGGACTAGTCAGTAGCTGCTAATAACTTCAGCTGCCTTCTTAAAAGGCCAGTCTTCCCATGCATCTTGTAGGGAGAAGAAAAGAAAAAAAAAAAACAAAACCAAAACACTCCTGCAATCAGAAATTTTAGAAGGGCCTAACTGTGGAGCTCAACACTGAGGGAACTTCTCTTCCTCCACCTACAATGAAAGAGGCTAAGAGCAGCAACTTCCAGCTTAAGTCTCAAAACCTCTTACTTGTTCCTGCTGAAAAGTCCCACTTTTAAATCACAGATATGTTGTGGTTTGTTTTTTTCTCTCAAAACTTGGCTTTCTGATCTATTTAGATTAGAAAACCTGTAGGCCTTGGCATTTTTTCCACCTCAAAACCTTGTCGTATGTTTGAAAACTACCTGTAAATGATATTTCAAAGGTTAAAACAGAAGAGAAAGAATCCACATCTCTCAACTGCCATCTCCGTTTCAGACAAGGAGCCATCCTTTTCTTACACATTCCTACAGTTCAATCACATTGCACTACTCAGGAAACAGGAGTTACAGCTACACAACGACGCATTGACTGGTGTCTCACAACACAGTCAGACCTCTAAAGATCATCATAGCCCAAAGAAGTATATAGATTTACAGTACTCTCCTGCACCAGACTTCACTCTGCTGTTGCGTTCCTTTTTACTTTACCCCACTATTAAACAGTGAATTTGTTATCAACAGCCAATAAGTAGTTCAAATGCTTGCATATATTGTTGTTTTCTATGATAACATATTACCAAAATTTTGTATTTTTATAAATATTATAAACACCACATATCAATTTATCCCACTGCAGCACCTTCCTTAGAAATACTAATTATTGTCTTGGAAATGTCAGAGATCCCATCCTTGATTACAACTCAACATGAAAAGAGGAAGACTATATTAGAGTTCAGCATGAATTTGTCTAGACTGATCTCTCTTATGATTTGATAAAGTTTATAAATACAAAATACGTAGACAAACCACAACATAGTCAAGGACCAGCTGAAAGTGGAATTTCTTTAAAATCTCCCCAAGTGATATGACTGCTAATAGCTCAGAGGCTTGCAATGTAACAGTATTTCTAAAATAAAAGAAGTTTCCAATATTTTTTTACCCAATTGTCACAGGTGTCTCTTTCCAATTTCTGTTGAGAATGTTAATAGTTAAAACCAGTTTCTATCCTCTCTTTTGCATTCGTCACAACTCTTTCTGTGGGAATTTTGACACCAGTGAGTATTTTGCTCATTGCTATGACCGATCTGAAGTTGCCTTTGCTGCTGCTGTTCAACGATGCTATGGAGGAAGAAGAGCCTTCAGCTTGGCAAGATCCAAATGAAGTAAATCCCCTACCTGGAGCAGGAGAAACTCCAATAGGAAAAAAGTATCTATTCCTTTCCCTTCTTCTCCTTCTTCCACAGGGTTCCCCATGGATTCTAGAAATGTTGGTAACTGCTAGGGCTTTTGTTGAATACAAAACTGATTCTCTAAACATAGCTAGGTAGAGATGAGTGCTTATGTATTCAGAATTCAAGTTTTATTACATCTTTGTGTGTATTGTAAGCTTCACCTCTTCCACTTTTTAGTTTTCCACAAACCTGCTTCTGTACATTTGTCATAGTCATTCCATTATTTGGCAACAGGTAAGACTTTGTATGCTTTAGCGACATCTCTGAATTTCTTCTTTGCTACTTATCTATTTTCTGGTTTTGTTTTTTTTTTTTTTTCAGGATGTAACTAATGTCAGCTTTCACTATGCCTTTTTAACGTCATGTGTAGGGGCACCCCTCTGCACAACTAGAGTTAATAGTAATTCCCCACCGTGCCAGGATGACCTCAGCAGCAATAGCATATTGTCTTCAGCAAATAACCAGAGGACCAGTTAAGCTTCAAGTCCTCCCAGCACTCTTTCTGCTCTTTCTCCAAGTGACTGAGAGCTGCAAGATTTTACAGTACAGCTGACACAAAAGCATGGCAGCCAGCATGCTCACATGGCTCTGCTAGAAAGCAGCGGTGGACACAAGGTAGGATCAAACCCCAGTTTCCCTTCTTGTAAGACATTGCAGTGAGACCAGCAAACTACCATTGCGTTAATTTGGCTAATCTGGCTATTGCAATACTGATGGTTAAGAAGCCACATGGGCAATAATGAAGGTCAGGCATATCGCTAGCAGGTCTCGAGACATGGCAAATAGCTTCAGTCCTTGAGTGAGCCACAGTCCCCTGTGCTCCCAGGGCTCCCAGAGAAAGCTCAGCCATGTACTGGCAGGCGGCCATTCTTTGAAGATGTTCAAGAACACCCTCACTCTGCATCCGGTCTGCCGCTCTCTTTAGTTATCCTGTGCCACCACTTCCTGGCTTGTCTGATTAGCTTCCTATGTTACCGTGTTTTTTTTATTAGGCAACATCTTTCAACTGAATCTCTTTTCATCAGTGAGCTCTTTTGACTTCCTGACATCAATGGAACTCCAAAGAGGAGTAACATATAATCATTATACAATCATCACTTCTTACCAGGACTTACAATACAGTTTTAATAAAACATTCTGCAGTCCTTAAAATGTCTTCTCATTTTCCTTAAAATGTTGTAAGGAGAAGGCCTTAAAAATTCCTTGAGTCATTTGCTTTGGGCGAGTCCAGATGTATTTAGACTCATCAAAAGAAAGTGTGGACACAGTTACTGCTGTGTAAGAACTGAACGTAATAACAGATCTCATGATTACACTCTGGGCTATGGATGTTTTGTAAGGAAACCATTGTGCTACCCCTACTGAAGAAGTTCAGTGGAAAACAATTTCCCAGTGTTGTAGGTGAAACTGAATACTTTACCATTTACAAACTCATTCCCCTTCGAATACATATTCAGGGCAGTAACAGATCAAATGAACTTAGGTTTCTGGGGCCCATGCAAGCTACAGTAAAAATGGCAGAGAAAACCAGAGATGGCCAGAGCTTCAGCTGCCTGGTGACTGTAGACAGAGGATGGCTAAAGGTTCAACGTGCACCTGACTGCACTGCCATACCTGGAAGGCCTGGGAGATCCTGGTAACAAATACCATAAGTACAGAGTTAAGGTTTGTGGCTAGCAAACAGTGTAGAGAAAACAGAGCATCACCACGGGTAAGAGGTTAGGGATGGGGTTGCTCCCAGGGCTGTTCCTGGTGCAGACAGGGAATGGGCTTGCAGAGTTGGCATGGAGAACCAGGCACTTGCTGCTCCTTGTGCTGCTCATGGAATGGAGGGGGAAGGAAGTGGAAATGACGTCTGCTGTGAGTGTCCATCCCACACCTCCTGGCCGCATCCTGGTGGCAGCTGTCAGCACCTCTCTCCAAGACTTTGGCATAAAGTGAAGTTGGCAGTAGAATCACAGCCACATTTCTGCCCATGGCTACCCTAGCAGAACTCTGGCAACACATTGCTAAAAAGCAGCTTACTTCAGCTATCCTCTTCTGAAGCCACTTGCCCTAGCTGCAGAATACTAATAAAACCTTTACACTCTACTTCTACGCTGCTTTCCATCAGGCTGTTGCAAATTGCTTTGCCAAAACTCGTGAGTTAGCCTCACCTTGCCGCTGCAAGATCAGTAGTAATTACTGCAGTGTTATTGACAAGCCAGCTGAGGTGCAGAGAGGTTAAGATATTTGATGAAAGTCAGAGGTATCTGTCAGTATAAGGAAAAAACCCCCAGAGGCTGCAATTACTTTGCCTGTGTGGGTTTTTTTAAGCCACGTTTCCAGGGCTGTTGAGGAAATATGCATGCTGCTATTAAGGAATGGATACACTCAATTTTTTTGCCTGTTTGCCCATCTTCAAATTCTGAAAAATTAGTAGCAATTGCAGAAAGAGCCTCTCTCTGCACCCTGCCAGAGAACTACCCAACACCAGGCTTTTCACCCCCAAGAACAAAGAGCTAAATTTAGATACTCTTATTATAGTCATCAATTATAATCAGATGGGATTTCACTGCCCAGGTGCAGAAGGTCAGCAAGATTAACTTGACCAACAGTAACGTTATTTCACATTAGATGTACAGTTTCCCTGCAAAGCTGCCAATAACTTGCACTAGCTCAGTGCCTTGGAAGGTCAAGCCATGTATTTTGATAACTAAATACTAGTGTTGGTAACTAATTTCCTGGTAGTCGCATGCAAACCTATAGACTTATTGGGGAAGGTGCTGAACTGACAGTCTGGAGATGTAAATTCCTTCTCTATGGAACAGGTGGGCTGTAGGCCAAGTAAGGCAACTTCCCTGTCCCGCCCCGCTAATACACCTTACCAGTGTGCCGACAGACAAGTTACAAGGGCCACAGGACTGTTAAGGTCTTTGCTGATCAAATCTACCAAAGAAGTAATCCATTAGCATCAGCAGTTACAAGACGCAACCTGTTTCTCAGACTGAGTCCTACAAACATGCTGCTCCTCTGCCTAGACAGATTCTTCCCCCTTATTGCCAACTTGTGCTTTCCCTGTTCACTTGCCCTGCCAAGTTCAATGCAACACAGCGGCCCCTTTTTCACCCTGGGTCTTCAAAAGCAACTGGCTTGTTGAGAGCCCTGGATTTTATAATACTCATTACTGTATTTGCACAATACACTGAGGAAGAAGGGAACTACCACTCATGTTTTAAATAACAAAATAGTGAAACTGAGCGGGTTGTACAGGGAGACTGAGTCCAAGCCAGAAAATTTGTTTAGATTCCTCACCTTTCAGATGACTTTTAAACAAACTCCAACCCATTATCAACACCTTGTAGAACAACATTATTACTCAAAGATCACAGTCCCATGGATTTTCACCCAATAACAGATTCAAATCCCCCCATTAATGTGGGATTTTCACTCCCATTTAAGAATATGTAACCAGGTCCATGGCAAAAACGTGCAATGTGAGAAACTGGTGGCAGTCAAAAGGTGTTTCCTAACAGATTTACCTGTTCTTGAAAAGCATTGGCTTGTTCTTCAAATCCAGCTGTTCTGAAATAATTCACAACATCGATAACAGCCCAGTCAGCAGGATCCGGAGGTCTCCCATTCTCTACTGAACTGCAAAGTGCAAATCCAGACAAGTAATCACTAAATGTGTGCAGAGTGTCTGCTGCTGCTTCTTTGTGCACACCCCATGTACATCCCCTCCTTCCTTGTTCCTCCAGGAACCGTACCTTTTGACACACACACACACCCCTGCCCCGATACAGAATAGTCACTCCTGTTCTCTTCCAATTCAAAGATGTGATGCTGGGACAACTGAGGTACCTCTCCCTTCAGAAAAGAAGAAAGTATATGAATCTTCATATCACCAAAGGTAATCAGTCAGGATCTTTCCCTGCCAAGTGTGCTGCTTTTGCAGCTGGAGAACAAAGACTACCATGACTGAGGTACCAAATCCCTGTCTTTCAAGACTACAGCTTGTTTTCAGCTACCAAGTACTTATAAAGAATTGAAGTATGTAGAATATTCCTTTCCCAGATGAGACTGTGCTTCCTTTTAACAGGTGTACTACTGGAAACCATCTCTACCTTGACAAAAAAAAAAAAAAGAAAAAAAAGAATGGAGGCACCAATGATTGCACTAATTGCTCAATATAGAAAATGTCCCAAGATTGGTTTTGGACTCATCTTTGGACAAATCTATGTACTTTTAAAATAGCTACGAATCTGAGGAAACATCTGTTAAACAATCAGAATTAGTTCCTTCTCTGATTGACCTCAGGCAATTGCTTTCCACAGTAGCAAAAACAACCAGTCATTCATATTAAAATCCTTATCCTGCATTTCTTAACTTCAATCTGCTGTCATCCTATCTCAGATTACCATCATTTGCAGATACACAGAGGTTAAAAAAGATATAGCGTGCTTGATTGCCTTTCCTACAGCAATTTAGGAGGATGAAGACCAAGACATCAAAAGAAAGAAATTCTTTAACATGTTTCACGGAATCACGGAATTGTCAGAGTTGGAAGGGACCTCTAGAGATCATCTAGTCCAACTCCCCTGCTGAAGCAGGATTGCCTAGAGCACATTACTCAGGACTGCATCAAGGCAGGTCTTGAAAATCTCCAGAGTAGGGGACTCCACAACCTCCCTGGGCAGCCTGTTCCAGAAGTCCCAAAATTCATACCATACATTTTCTGCTCTTCTGCATGCTTAAGCACAATGCTAACAAAGAAAAAAAATGTACAGATCAGGGCAGATATCAGAATCCTGGCTATTTCGGGTCCTGAAGCTTAGAGGCAGGACTTTGATTTTCAACAGCACCAGCTGGAAAAGAAGCACAGATTATACTCTCCTGACAGCATTTTTATTCTATCCTTCAAGTTTTTCTTTTCCAACTGTCACACCACCTCTGCCTTGCCTGGACTTGCATATCTTTCAGAAAAATAACTGAGCAAATCAAGGGTCAACCATTTTTCCAACCAGCCATGAAGAGAAGCAAACAGAATGACATATAGTGCCTCCCATCACTGTTTCTACAGCATCCAAATTTCTGCAACTAGCTAAACCCTGGGAAGGAGGACTCGTAAACACAATGATTTTTGCTTCTCCCCTAACTCTTGGAATGTACCTGTCAATACAGCGACAAGGTTCTGGCCCTAGAGACTCACACTGCAGCCTCAATATCACACTGTACCCTGCACTTGGTCTTCTAAACGCAGTTTCTTTCACTTACCACATGAAATATACACATCTCAGAGCAATGAACAAAGGGCCAGTTTCTTACTTTTGCTCATCAAGTAATGACTTACTTTATGAATCACTTTACTGATTGTGATTATGTAGAAAGGCAACATTCAGCAAAATTGAAAATGAGACTATCTAGCCTTATCAAAGCTGTGTCTTTTTTTTTTTAATCAAAGAATGCCTTTCAATTAAGTTTTTGGTGTTGTGCACATTCTGATGCTTAAGAAGTAAAATATGAAAAGCACCACACAAAACCTGCACACATTTGTAAAAGCAGCATTTGAAGAATTATATTTATATCTTTGCATTTTCCCTAAGACATAGACTCTCACTTTCAATGACTCATCTTCTACTTAAAATTAAACAAACAAAACGCCAAGAAGCCAATATTTTAAAAAAACACCACAATAAATGCTAAAAGATATTGAATTTAATTCTTCCTAAACAGCAAATAAAAGATTCAATCTGTAAAAATACCTTCTAACTGTATTTTGCTTACTTCCCAAAACATTTTAATTTCAAACTAAATATGGTCCCAAACCCTCTTTCCCACAATTTTGTATTTCAGCCCAGGTGTATTAGTTCTTCATGTAGCTCTTCTTTTACAGCTAGGAAACTACAGCTTGGTCCAGCCCCATCCTGGGCTCAAGTGCAATGACTTCAGGGGCTCTACCTTAATCATTAACTAATCACAGGAAATAATTGCAAATTCCTGCCTCAAGGCATAGCATCATGCTGGACCTCAAGAGGAGCCAATTTCCACAGCTACAGCTGCAGAAGACTCAAAGGCATGCAGCACACTGCTGAAGGCTGGCTGGATTTTAATGCATCTATCCACACAGATGCTCATTTGGCTTCTAGACTTTAACAGCCTCCTCCTTGCCCTGCTGTTGCACATGGCTCTATTCTTTAGACAAGAAAAGGGAATATATAACAGCCATGGCTTAGCCATACGCCGGTTTATGCCAGACACCCTGGATGTTGTAAAATCTTAAGAGGACTGGCATTTTAGGCTTTGTAATGAGATACTAGATGCACTGATAAGGAACAAAGATTAGGCTTGTCTGCTTTTCACCACTGTCCCTAGGCCTTTATTGCCACCATGTGGCAGAAGCAGCAAGGCCTGAAAGGACATAAAAAAACCAGATTTTATACAAGCTATTTATAACCCCTTCAAAAAAGTGCCACATAGTTCCTTTGTAGATACGAGCACGTACATGCTGCGTACATTCCTTTAGAAACCACAGCTCCTGATCAGTTTAATTACAATCCCCATCAGTTTTAAAAAGCCACTTTCACAATTAGTAGTTGAGCCTTTATCACCTAAGCCTCAGGGGAAAATGGCTAAATGTAAACTGTCCTTGCTTTGACTGCCTCTCTTCTCCTCCCACCACTGAGTCCTCGTTGTAGAAGCAGGATTGCCAACTGAAGGTGGCTTCTGAGGGATGTACTCAATATAATCTATTCATAGTCACTGATTAGAAAAATGCATTTTATGTTGTTGTGGTGTAACCAGCGTCTCAAGTGAAGGGGGAGCATGCTGATCTTAATGGCTGCCATCAGATCTTTTGATGCTGTGTCATAATCAGGTGTTTTATCAGCATCCTGAAGTGACCATTATCATTATTTATATTACCCTAGTGCCTGGGAGCCTAAGCATTGTCAAATTTTCTTGGAAGGCTTACAGAAAAGAGATCTGAAGGAGAAGAATAAAGTGGAGCTTTGAAGAAGTGTTGCGGTTTGAGAGGACAGACTACGAACTCTCTAGTACATTTCTTTGTGTCTGAGTATGGCTTGTATGTTTGTTTTTTTTAGTATATCTATATATGTATATATCTATCGTAGCACAGCTTCTATAATCCTAAAGCAGCAAGGCCAAATTTCTCCACACTGATCTCCACTTCTCAGATCATAACTTCATTCAGAATTGCTAGTCTTAATCTAAGAATTGCTGACCTTTGAGGATATGGAGAAGCCTCCAAAACAGTTCCTTTGCCTTAGCCTGCAATCTACCACACTAAAGAAAATTGTAAAGCAGTGCACAGCGTCTCTGTCTTATTCCCACCCTAAGCCTGAAGTAAAAACTCAGCAGTTTAGGGCTTCTCCAGTAAACAGCTTAAAATATCTCTTCCAGGAGAGAACTGACACCAAAGACACATGCTGCTGCTACTTCTCAGATCTAGATGGGTGGGCAGTCAGCGAAGAGGGGTGTATGTCTCTCTGAATGAGACAGTGAGACTTCCACACAAGACACTTCTCTCCATCAGGCACCAGTTCTACAAAAGCCACTAGCAGAGAGGTGAGCAGAGGCAGAGTATTGGTTACAGTGCTACCCCTTGCTTTAGTCTCTGGCTGAAAGGAAAAATCAATGGAGAAAGGTATACCCCTAACTTAAGTTATTAGCTTCTACATCTCTCCATTGCTATACAGTCCTCCTGCATATCACTTTTAATCAATTCAGTGCCCGAGACTCTTCTATTTAGAAGCTGAAATACAGTAAAAGTAATTGAGGACGGGGAAGGTTTGAAATGAGCAGAGACAGAAGTGCCCACCATTGCCAACCGCATTAAATCAAAGGAAAACTACAATCCACGTGCTGTTTACGTAAACTGAACACTATGGATTCACTTACTTTTTGACATCCAGAGAGCCATTTTCCTTGTTTTCCATGTCAACAGTTAGCATGGGGAGGATAGAGGTTTCTTTTACTTCAGCAACTGATCAATAGGGGGGAAAAAAGCTGTGTTTAATTATTGGTAGTATGAAAAGAGCAACATAATGTAACAGAAACAAGCATTCTAAAGGGACACAACCATGTTTCCACCTGAGAGCAAAGGTGCTGTCAAAAACTGTTTTCTCAGAAGCCTGGCAAAGCTGATAATAGCTAAAGAACTAGGAAAAGTTGACCTGTGCTAGAAACACAAAAAATATTTCATGCCTTAAAATCAAGGAAGGTAATGTTACATTTAATCCTTTTTGAATAAATTTAGATCAAACTCTATATATTCACACAGATAGAGACTGACCTGCAATATATAACTAGATATCATCAGAGCTTATTATGTCTTCAGTCATCCTGCTATACAGGGGATCCAAACAGATGTACGATTTTATCCCTAGTAAGGTTTTGAAATCCATAGCCTTGTTTTACCAACGGGGAATGCAGAATACAGATGAGCACAAAGTGACTTATATCCATCTCATACGCAAAGCTGGTAAGCAGAGTTACTCATTGAGCACCAAACTCCTGAGGCCTAAATCTATATCTTATCCATAAGACCACCCTTCCTGCACTTGCACGGCTTCTTCTATAGGTATGGTATATACTGAATTCTGAAAAGGAAAGGAGCATACGAAGGACATGGGAGAAAATCCGGTTTGCTTCCCTCCTCGCAACATGCTGGAGTACTTTCATCACGCAGCTTTTTCCACCACTCCACGGAACGTCCAGAAATGACCGGAGCCTTTTCTTTCTGTTCTCAAGTAAGCCATTTCTATTTCAGAGAGCACCAAAGAACTGACCAAGGACTCAGGATGTTCTTGCTGTAGCATTAATGGATGCCAGTGAAATGTCACAGAGCTTGGGGAAGTACAGAAAAGGGAAACCACGCTCTTCAGCTAAAACTTTGCAAAAATAGAGGATAGCAATTAATAACGCTGTTAAGGAAAAAAAAAAACAAAAAAGACACCCTTTCTCATACAGCTAGCAGCAAGTAAAGCACCAAGAAAACAGTAACAAACTAATCAAAAAGACGCTTCTCCCTGCACCACTGACCAAGTAACTCAACGCATTCCTCAAATCACTTCGTGGTTCACCTGAGGTGACAGCAAACGACAACCGCACCAGCACTATCTGCGGAAGGTCCCCTCGCCCCGGCCGCCACCCCGGGCTCGGGGCAGGGCACCTCCCGCCGAGCCCGCCGCCCCGCGTAGCCACCCGGGGGTCGGGGGGCTACCGGGGGGGGGACCCTTCCTCTGCGGCGGGCGAGGAGCCGGCTCCGCCGGGACTGTGTGACACGCGTTCACCATTTCACAAGCATCTCCGAAACCGTTCGCCAGGCAGCACTGCACCACATTGTCATATTATTTTTTTTTGGCTGGGGGGGGAAAGAGGAAAGGGGAGGGTGGGGGGGAAGTAAGACAGAAAAACCTACCTACGAGCAACTAAACCAAAGCATTGCTACAGGCTGCTCCGGAGCGGCGGAGCCCCCGGCTCCCGCCCCCCCCACCCGCCGGCAGCGGGGCGCTGGGAGGCGGCTCCGTTTGACACCGGGCAGCAGCCCCGCCTGGCTGCCGGCCCGCCTGACGCCGCCGCCACACACCAACCGCCGCCCGCGTCATGGCGGACGTTTTAAAGGCGCAGCGCCGCGCCGACCGCTTGCTCGGTCAGGGCGACCCGGGGCGCCGCGGGGTTCCCCCGCCTGCCGCCCCGCAGCAGCCCCCTTCCCCGCAAGCGCCCGCAGCGCGGAGGCGCGGGAGGGCACCCCGGGAAGTCTGTGGGGCCGGGGGTGGGAGCGGCTTCCCGGCGGCGGCGGAGGGGGCAGGGGCGGCTGCACACCGAGGGGAGCGCTCCGTGCCGGAGTCATGACCGGAGTTGCTTGGGACCTCCTTGTAAACAGTCCCACTCCTCTACCGCATGGGGTGTATGTAGTAAGGGTAAGAGTGAGGGGGGGGGGGGGGGCACAAGGTGGGAAATGGGAACAGCCAGATCTCAGAAACTTGATAAAAGTTACATAAAAATTCATTTCTAGAATGAGTTCATCAACTTGCAGGTGGATAGTGGACACCTGGCTTTCTCTGGAACTGGAGCACCGCAGGCTCAGAGCGGTGGGAAGGAGGAATGGCTAAGGACAGCACAACTGGGCCACCACCACCGGCAGAAGAGAGGAGATGGAGACAGTGATTCCCGGGGACAGCTACATCTCTCACTGGTGTCAGCACCATGCCTTAGTTCACAGGGAGACCCACGGGTGCCCACGGGGCTCGCTGTACTGTAAGGTACAACCCAAAGTGATGGCAAGTGACCAGGTCTGGCCACTGGCAATAAAATCTCTCCACAGAGATTAATACAAACGTTGGCAAGTTTCTCCAGCGATTGCACTTTCTCATTTTATTACACTAATTTTTAATTTTTTCTTCCAAATTTCCCCGGATTGGGGATGTTTTCTAATGGCATGGAAGCATTACACGGGGTGAGGCGCTGTCAGCACTCAGGAAATTAAGGAACACCCACCAGCCGCCATGCCCTGCCTTCCCCTCCCACGGGCTGCGCAGCTTCCCCTCAGCACCAGGGCTGCGTCCCAGCCACGACTCCGATGCTGTGACCTTCTGACAGTCCTCAACAGCCTGGGTTGGTACAAACTGGGGGGATGTTTTACTCATGGAATTTCCTTCCGAGTCAAGCCACTCAGGTGACAGCCTCGCTGTTCACTGCGAGCCAAGGGGGGACGTTACAAGCTGCCTGGGGATTCGTACAGACCCAGCTGGTGGCTTCAGCCTGATTTCGGCAGAGCAAGTCACAGCTCCGTGGCATGGGTGCCACAGGCAGTGGCTGTCCCCAGCCCCCTGCATCCCTCTCACTCCCAGAAGCAGCCCACTGCATCCCAGCTGCACTTGTGAACAGAGCCATGTCACCTAACTGCCAACCGGACACAGTTACGAGCACTAAAATCACAGGAAAAGTGCACTTTTGTGCAAAGAACTGTAGACGTGACTTTACTTAACCATTCTGTTTTGGCTGACACTCATGCTGCCAAATAAATTACCAGAGCTCACAAAAACTGTGCAAATAATGAGACTCGAGTATTGGTAGGAGCGTTGAGAACGGAGAGTGGTAGGAGTCCTCACTGCTTTAGATTTTAAATAAATGCAGATAAATAAGTTAAATGGAGTATTAACCATACTGCACCCTAAAGAAAACCCTCTTTACTTCACATCCTAAAGTGTACTGTAAAATGTGGCATATTTGTGTTGGACAAGCCACACAAAGCAATTCTTTTTTGTCTCTCAAGAAATAAGCATTCTAAATGAGGCCATAATGAGTTTTCTGCATCAGCTGGTTTCTAACTTTGGTAATGAACTGACATTTGAGGATACAAATATAAACCAGCTATTTTACTCACACTCTGCCCTTCCTTCCATCATGTTCTTCAATTAATCCTTAGAGTATTGGAAGCGAGGCTCACACAGCGCGCGTGTTCCATCTAAAAGACCTTGAAGAGCAGAGAGAGGAATTTTAAGAAAACAGGCTGTGGAAATATTCAATGTGGAATATGATCTGTGGTTTGTATTTTCATTCATTGGGGCAAGGTAATTTAATTAAAACAAGATTATGTCTGGAGGGAGACAAAGGAGGAAAGTGAATTAGACTTTTGTTTGACTGTTTGCATCCCGCTTCTGGGGAAAAAAAAAAAAAAATTTCCATGTCATGTATGGAACGAAGGGAGAGCAGGGTTAGGAGATCCCGGTTCAGGGGTCAACCCTGCGCGTTTCTGAACTCCTGCTGCAACACGAGGAGAAACACACAGAAGTCGGTGTGGGTATCAGACACCGTCGACCCTGTTTTCTGGGTATTGGAAAATGACAGCTTTCTACTGAAAAGTTTTGGGTTTTTTTGTGTCCCTGTGCCAGCGGTACACAAAGACAAAATGCATCACTCGTGTAGCAACGCGGAGCATAGCAGCCTGTTAGCTGTGCGGTGGGTACTGCACTTCAGCTCCCCCAGCGCAAAATAAAGCCCTTCAAACCTTTCTTATTCCAGTGTCCTGAGCAAAAACATGGTCAAACACGTTGATAGGCAAAGCAAAGTGAGAAAGCAATGAAGGACTGGGAAAGCTCCTCTGTGTAAACTACTCTTGTGCCCAGCAGAATGGATTACACCCGTGTGATAAAATACAAATTTCTTTGTTAACGGCGACTGAACGCTTTAGGGTTACCCAGGGTACAGAGGCGAGCGCTGGGCGCTCGCACGGCGGGCTCTGCTGTGGCGAGCCGGGCCCCGCGCAGGCCGGGCCGCCCCTCAGCCGCTACGGGCGCCAGGCGGCGGTAACGGCCGGCGGGGCCGTTTTCCCGCCCTGCCCCGCCCCGCCAATCGCCGCCGGCCCTGCAGCCGCGGGGCCTGCTGGGAACTGGAGTTCCTCAGGCAGGCGCACCCCGCCGCCTGACAAGCGCCGGCCGTGAAGGGGCTGGGGTGCGGGTTCCAAAGCAGCCAGGTGCGGTTGCTAACTGAGCTATAGCGTGGAGTAAGGGCTGGAAGGCGCTACGCTTTTTCCTCAGGGTGTGCAGGGAGACATTTCGGGGCTGGCACTGAGCATTTGTGGTTCCTGGCAGATTGGAAACGCTGCTTACCGTGAGAAAGAAAGTAAGCCAGAGAAAGCCAAAATTCTGAGGGGTTTCGTCCAAACGTGATTAGTGGCCAAAAATCGTCAACTCCTCTTAACGTGCAGCACTGGGTCAGGGGAAATGAACAGGGGGCACAGGCTGTTTTTAAGTAGTTCTTGTCATAGATGTGGAAGTGACACAGGTTAAAGATCATAGAATTGCAGAATCATAGAACGGTTAGAGTTGGAAGGGACCTTAAAGATCATGTGATTCCAACCCCCCTGCCATGGGCAGGGACAGCTCCCACTAGACCAGGTTGCTCAAAGCCCCATCCAGCCTGGCCTTGAACACCTCCAGGGATGAAGATGACTGCTTGCCACCCGATCTGAGTTAACTCATAGCTATTTCCAGTCTATTAATAACAGTAGTCTAAAAATCCCTTTTGCTTCATTTCCTTCATAGCAATACAGGATGAAAACAGGACCTTCCAGGCGGTGGAGTCTGATCTCCTGCCATCACAGGCAAACCCTCACAGAACCACATCAGCACCCGGCGCTGGTTTGGAGCCCATGAGGAATCTCACTCTGCTCCCCCAGTGAGAAAGTCTGTGTCAAGCTCCCCTTTACTGGTGGTTAAGAACTTTGAATTTACAGCTTGAAAAATACATGAACAGTTTATACCCATTTGTTCCTGTGGTAATATTGTTTAGTTTAATCATTTTCTTCTCTGTTTCTCCGGTATTTACTTGCTTATATGGACTCAGCTGCCTGACTGACTATAGCCCTTTTAGTCTTTCTCTGTAATAAGCTCTGCGTGTTCTGAACGCATTCCCCTTTCCTCTTTATGTACATTTGCCTTCCAGGAGCAGACATTTGGAGCTGCACCTTGGGGTGCAGCAGGTAGGCAGCAGTACCTTCTACCTTCCCTGTCTGCTCTGATTAGCCCCTAGCTCCACACTACACCTACAGAGGTCTTATCACACCTGTATGGCACTGATGATTCCAGACATCTTAGGATTGCTAAGTACCTCAGGGTTTTTTTCATAGTCCCAGGCAATTATTGCACACCCAGAAAGAGGTGAAATCCCTGTTACTGGTCCAGGTTGCACCTTTCCAACACTTTTCTCTACTCTCAGAAAACTGTCTTTCCTCAGTTAAAGTCTTCTCCGCTCCAGCCCATGTTCTTTCTAGTTTGCTTGAAAGGAATTTTGCCGCTTACCTTGCTCCATAGCATCGACAGCTTAATGCCCCTCGTCCTGCTCTCCCTTCCCTACTACGGCACTGCACAGAGGAAGGAGGGACAGTTCCCAGCACGGTACTCCAGTCTGCCCACAGAGTCCAGCAATGAAGCGCCTCCCTTCAATTCCCGCCTTGGCCAGGAAGGTCATCTGAAAACCATGCCATATCTTCTTCACAGTTCCCTTCTGACCTGCCAGCATTGTCTGCATGGCTGAGCATTGTCATGTGCCTCTGAAGTTCTGCATAAAGCCTAGACAAAAGGCCAAAGATAAAGCAAGTGTGTAAAGTGGGAGGTGTAAAGCAAGTGCAGAGGGAAGGCGGGCAGAAAACCTGTGGCAAGAATCCAGCAGAGTGGCTTGTACCAACCCCACGTTCATTTCTAGGGCAATTAAGCTGAAGTGTGTGTTTAAGTATTAGATCAGTGCACAAGAGCCGGTCAGCCTTGATTTATATTCCATGCAGTCACCTGGGTACACTCTTATAATGTAAAAGACAAGGTCCAGAGATGTGCAAAAACTTTTGTAAAAGCTCTGGGTTTCAGGATGAAGGGACGGGTTAAGAGCTCTGCAGGGGCATGGTGCCCAATCAGCACTGCTGGCATTTACTGACAAGGCAGTAATTAACAGGATGGCCAATACCCTCTGTTTTGTCCTGATGGGGAGTCCCTTAAATCTTTGCTTTGGTACGCTAAGGTCCTTTTTACACACTGAGCATTAAGCAACCTTTTCCTTGGTAATCCTATAAATGTCCAATCAGTCGTCTGGAGTTGCACCCTCTTCACCCAGACTAAAAATAAATGTCCACGGCAGTCGATGACAACGCAAGGCCAGCCCTACCTTTCTGCTTTTGCCTCCGCTGGTTTCCAAGGCTGAATTGCTTAAATAAATCATCCTGCACGTGAATTATATCCACTTCACTGAGAATTTCCTGCCCTACTTATTTTGTTGTGCTCCTTCTTACTCTGGTAGTTGCTCATATTTAATAAAGCTACTGTCCAGACTTAAACCCTTGTTATTTTAAAGCTTATACTTTATATCAAAAAATCATTGTATAAAACACAACTCATTCTGCCCACACCAGCAGCAGTACCTGCCACATATTTGCCCAGCTTGTGATAATGTAGCTTATAAAAACTATACCTATGAAATACCAACATTGTAAAACGGAATCCAGCCTAATAAAAATATGTCATATAAATATGGCTCAGACATCTCAGTGAAATAGCTGTTAAATCTATGGGAAATCTGAAAGGTTTCACACAACTTTGGTTGTATGAAGTGAGGCAAACGAAAAAGCACAACATCCTGATGCACTCAAGAATGGAGAAATACAGTTATAGACAGAAAAATGTTAATAAAACACACGCAGAAATCTCAACTGTATTCCAAACACTACATTAAGAAATGACTGCCAGGTTTTTTCCCCACTGTGCTGGGAAGCTTTTTTCCCCCAGGAGTGAAGAACCTGCCTGTCACTGGAAAACCATGTACACTCCTGCTCCTCCTCCTCATTCTCCAGACAGTATTTAGAGGGGTGAGGCTGAGACAGTCCGGGCTGTAAAGCTGGCTTCCCGTACCTCGCCAGCCTCCGGTGTGAGCTTTTACTTCCCTGGATGCTGTGCCTGGGAACTGGGCCCAGTACAGACCCCCGTGGAAGCCAGAACACCTACAGGCCCTCACACAACACGTTTTCAAGAGACAGAGGAGACCCCGCACCCAGACAGAGGGAACACTCATCATAGACACCTAGTCCGCAAGCTGGAAAATATTTTCTGCAGGCACAACCCCAAATACCTCCTCCATTTCTAAAAAACCCTAATTTATGAATTATTTTTACGATAGGTAAGACTAGTGTCTCCTCTCCTCAGTAGCCACACCTGACAGCAGCAATCAAAATCTTCCAACGCGCTTGTGCTGAGCTCTCCCCCGTTTTCAACGTGGGGACATTAAGAGCCTTCTCCACTCCTGCCCACGGAGGGTTTCCGCTCTAATCCTACACGGACTTTCCGGGGGGTGATGGATTTCTCCTTAAAAGTACTGTTGTAACATTCTTACATCACCTTCCCATCAGGAGGTTTTCTTAGAAGCCAAGGGTGAGTAGGATTCAGGACCACGTAGGCGCTCAATAAAGAACAGAGCACAGGCTTAGTCACAAACCCCCCTTGGTACCAGGAGTCCAGCCGAACCGGTCTGTTCCTTTGTGGTTTTCTTCTAAAAAATATTCTGAGCACACACAGAGATCTAAGCAACACTTGGATAGTGGCGAGCTCTTGAGGGGTGTCCACCTTTGCTAACCATAGCCATTTTGGAGAACAATCATATTTCAGAGGCATTTGGGCAGATCATGTTGAGTGAGTTTCTAGGGCAGAGTTTTCCCAGCAGCTATCCAGTAGGCAGGCAGAGTTAGCCAGTAGCAGGTAGTTTTAGCCTGTTTTAGAAACATCCAGATTTCTAAGATTTGTAAAGCACCCATGTTCTGGTAAATACTGGCATCTTCTTTACACGTTAGAATTCTGGTATAACTGCTAAAACTGACACCAGGCACGGAAGACCAGAGTATGGCATTTCTTCCATGGATCAGCCGTGGAGGGTGCTGCTCCTCAGCCCACTGGGGAGCACCTCGGACCCAGAGAAGTGTCTTCTCTGCAGTTCTCGGTCACTGGTGCCAGTGGGAGGCTTATGGGTTCTCTTATCTGCTCACAGGCACTGAACTACGAAGAAACCAAAAGAAATCACGACAACCCCATGCTTTGTGTGCAAAGCTGAAGGCTACAAGGATGCTCGTGTTGTCTGGCAGAGCGTGCTTGCAAACAGTGCCACTGACTGCAAGAAAGGAGCCACTGTGGCAGCGGGGTAAGTGTTCCAGTCACACATTAGATGATTCTTTTCCCCCCTCTCTCTCTTTTGACATAAACCAAAGAGAAACAGATATTCACATGTGAACAAGAGCGGACATGACACTCAAAAGCTACGCATTGAGGTTATAACAGTTAAACTCACCTTTTAAAAATTTGCTGGGCTCTAAATTGGTCAATGAGGCTCTGATCAGAGATGCTCTCAAGAACATGTTTGCCATAATTTTATTTGTCCTCCAGCTGCTCTGGTGGTCACAATTCAGAATGTTATCGAACAATATTTTTTGCCTGTAAACATTACAACTGTAATTAGTAGAGAAACATCTAAATTTGATCAGCATCCAACTCTCGAAAAATGTATATCCTCTGTAATATAAATACTATACATTTAATGAACCAGTTTAGAAGCACTTTTCCTGTTTGGTTGGGTTTTTTTGGTTGGTTTGTTTGATTGGTTTTTTGTGACAATCTTTGCTTAAAAGCAGTGGATTTCTGATCTTTCAAGTGCACATAATACAGAAGTGTGATTGTGTGCTATTAAAACAGACCCCCCCCGTTCTATCCCCTAACGAAAATAGGATTTATCAGTCACGGATTTTTGGTGGAATTTTCATACAGTTTTGCAATAATATATATTATGAAAAAAAAAGCGCTTTTGTTCAAATTAGTGTCAAAACCTCCTGTTTTGCTGCTGCTGATATGAAAACCAGTAAAAAAGAAAAAATTGCAAGGATTAATAATTAACTCTGAAAGGATTTAAAGGCAAAATCTACTAATACATAAGCAGCAAATACTCACGGTTGGTATTGCATATATCATCTGACAGTCCAAATTTCTCGTTCCCTTCTGCTCATCTATACTTTCCAAGACTCTTGTTCTTACTGTGCTCTGCCGCTGACATTTCTTAACACACACTGTTCCACACCATATAAATGTGCCATCTGCTGGCAAGTGAATGCAACTGGAGCGTTTTGTTGCAGAGAAGCTGGGTGAAGGTGAAATCACGACTTGTTATAGTTTACAGGTAGTAATTGGGAACAAAAAAAAAAAAAAAAAAAAGAAGTTCAAGAAAAGTCAGAGTTGAGTTCTGTTAGTCAATAAGGAGTTGCAGAATCAAGATCAGTTTAATAACTTTAGACATAATAGTAGGAATGCCCTAAAGCATAGCTTTGGGTTGTACAAATCCTGAGTAAAAAAGCATTTGTGTTATTTCAAGTTTCCTTGTGAGGCTTTAAAAAAAAACTCAACTAATTTATGAGACTTTGGGGAGTTATTTTTCCCTCCAGCATTCACTGCAATACTTCTCTTGGCAGGAAACGTACCTTGCAGCTGACCCAGTCCCGTTACGAAATTCTCTTCCAGAATGAATGAGCTCTGGGTGCTTTGGCCACAGGAGGTGGCTCTCTGGTGTGGATTTCCTCCTGGAGCCAAGTCCCTGGGTTATGTCCTAAACCATCGAGCAGATGCTTCTACAGAAGGAGAACCATGTTCCTGTCATGAACTAATGTGCTGATGTTAACAAACTGTATCATCACTTACCCATTGTATCACATAGCCCTTAGGATGATTCTGCACCATGACCTTGTTTCTGCTACAACAATGTTCCTATTAAGGCTACATGCTCAACTCCTCTCTCTTTTTCCCACCAGTAAGCAAGCTTGCCAGATGCGTATTTCCCGATACATATGGTATGAGAATAACGAGAAATAATGTATTTACTGGGGACACACACTATAACTTTTTTTTTTTTTTAAGGTGGCAGTAGAAAGAGAGTTTATTTTATAAATTCTGGACATTTGTGAGATAACCAAATATTGGTTGCTTAACTTCAATTAACACACCTGTGAGATAGGTGAATTATGTCAGTTTACTCATCCAAGGTTTTACCTGTCACTAATAGAGCCCTGATGCCCAGATCCCCGCTTTATGCAAACATCAAGTAGAAAGATGATGGTAAAGATGGAAGAAATTGAAAGGGCATCCCAATCAAGCATTCATTTGGTTGAACTGTTACTTAGATAACTACAAATACATTCAAAGTAGCAATGTAGATAGACAGTAAAGAATGATACTTCCAGTAGAAGACAGTTCTTGTGGTATTGCTCTGTAGACCAAAGCATTGATATACCATTAAATGTGTTGGATATTTTAAATTAAATCAAATTGTCTTGATGGTGGAAGAATTTCAGAAAGGTAACCAAGCACTCCAGTTCTCTCTTTGCTGCACTAATCACTAGTATTTCTTCCTGTAACTGACTGGACACAATCAGAACATACTGCACTACATGCCAGGCTGCTGAGACCTTGCTCCATTTGAGTCAGCTGCGTCCTTTCCAATCTTCCACAGCACCTTGGAAGCAAAAGCAAAGGCAGAAGTCTCTGATCTCTACCTCCCAGCAAAGGAAAACATCTGTTACTGTGGTTGTGTATGTATGGGAACAGATCACCGACCTCCATCCTCAAACTCCTTCCAACTAGAACAAGCTTTGCACCAGAAAGAGCTTTTATGCTTCAACCACGTCCATGTGTTGGGCAAAGTGTTTTTTCTATCTTGTCCTTAGCAAAGATGCCTCCTCCTCAGCCAGGCAGCTTCTCAACACAAAGAGCAGAATTTGCACTTAGGTACTGGATCGCTACTGTGTAGCGGTATCAAAATCTAAATCTTGTCAGCTGAGCATTAATAAGGAACGTGCAAGTTTGTCACATTTGGGTCTTTCTTACGTGATTCACTGACCATGAGCTAATCCAATTCCACACCACAAATAAGTTGCTTTTAAAATTTAAAGCAGAGCCACACAAACAAGTTTTTAGAAGTACATTTTTGCACAAATGTTTGAATTTGACCCTCTGAGGAAAAGAACAGGACAACTAGACTGTAAGGATGCTAAAAGAAATTTTACTGGCTTTGAAATAAGACTACTGGGAACTCATCCCAATGATTTCACGGAAACCTCAAGCTCCTGTTATCCCACTGAGGTAGGAACTTTTTGTTGTAATGAATTATAAGAATAAACTAAATTTTCAATATATGCAAGTTTCCTTCAGGCAGGCATCCTTTTTTGTAGTATACAAAAAAGGCGGCAACAAAAGGTCAAAATGTGACTAGACCTCAGATTTAACTACAACTTTTCTATTTATCATCAAATTCAAAAGTTAAGAGGGGGAGCTATCTTGAGATCCTATCTTGCCTCAAGATACCCGTCTCATCCTTCTAAAAACCCAACACATTACAGAGTTCCCATGTAAGACGACAAATATTTACTATCTAGAAGACATTCAAACATCCTTGTGGAGCTTTAACCCTTTCACTGGGAGCGCTCACTGCCCTACCTGGCATTAGAGACTTGTATTTCACCCCTTCTGTCAGAGGCCTCAATCAGTTCATTCCTCAAGCTGTCTATTGAAAACATTTTTAAAATGTGTGCAAGACCCACACTTGTAAAACTACAGTGGCCATACAATTTTATTTTTTTGTCAAACACACCCAGATCAGCCTCACGCACCCAGCTGGAGAATGGAATCATCTTTTTACCAGTTTCTTATGGAATGGTTCTTGAATTCTGGGATAAGTCCTCTTTACAAAGGCAGCAAAACAGGCAGCAAAACAGAAGAACAACAGATTTGAATGACGCCTTCAAATCTGCTGCCGGACGTGCTGTGTTTGCACGGGAGCTGTAGTAAAAGCAGAAGACAATCTTTCTGCAGCTTCCTAGCTCAGCTTTAGAAAAAAGTTCAAAGGTCTTTAAAAAGTAATATAGCATTTGTACCACTAACCCAAGGAGACGACAAAACCCGCAGTCCGTAGGCGTACGGCAGCAGAAGCAGAGGCCGAAGCGCCGCTGGGAGAGCAGGAAGAGGAGGAGCTGCGCTACAGAGAGCAGGTACCAGAACCTCTCCCAACACCACTTGCAGAAAAAGCCTCAAGACAGACAATGCCAAGACCATGAACAGTCTTTACTTCTATCGGTTGTTTCACAGCACAAGGAGACACAGCACAACGTTTGTACAGCGGGATCTGCAGACAGTTTAAAAACAGGCAATTATCTTGAATAAAAAGCATCGAGTCTGAATGTGAAAAGATGAAGACAAACAATACTGCGGCTAATGACCACCTTGCTTGCCTTTGATTGTCTAAGAAGTCCAACTCACTGACTTCTCACAGTGCCTTAAGTGTTTTCCACACCATATTCTCCAAACATCCTAGTTAGTGTAAAGCTTAACGTGTCCCCACCAATACGCGCACTGTTTCGTAACCTCTTCCTCTTGCTTTCAACCCGTTTGCAGTGGGGGGGGAGGGGGGGGAGGGGGGTGCAACGACTCTCATCATACAACATTCTGATTCACAAAGAAGCAGCACAAGTGTTGTACATAATTTAATTCGCACTTCTGTATATAAATGTTTACTATATTGCACACTATTGCAGCACTTAAAAACATCTAATTATTTGCAAAAATTAGTAAAATACTTTAAAGGATTTAAAAATAAGGGTTTTAATGCAACTGACAAGATAATAAAAAAGCAATTTACTTAATGAGATACAATCCTTTATGTTGGAAATGAAAGTTACATACAACTAGAGTACAATTAAAATATACCATATAGTTCAACACTTAATTCCTCAAATGTGTAAAATTAACAAGCTTCTACTGTCATAGATATACAATTTTTCCATATTGTGAAAAGGATTTTTCAAATTAAATACAGGTAACATAATATTCTGTAGTTATATTTTATGACTGTGTTTAAATGAGAGGGTTGTATAATACTCACATTGTCAAATGTACTCACTAATGCCTTGGAAATTGCACACTTCCCCTCCTTTTCCAAAATAGAATCTCATTTCCATACTGAAGTCTATTATGCCATATTGGAAAAGTATTTTACTTTCTAACAGGATTTTCATAAAAATCAAAAAATAGCATAATATCATGGCATTAAGATGACTTTTCCACTTATGCCCACGTAGAATTTAATCTGGATATCAGACAGACATGTCAGAACCAATTTCCTAGACTTTTGTCTTATTGTACACGCAAGATGAATGACTACAGTATTTTACAAAACAGAAAAATCTCCGAGCCTTACTAGAATTATAAATGTAATGATTAAAAATTAAAATCATAACAGAATCAAATTGTGATCTCCAACATTTATTAAAATCTTTTAAAGTTCATAAACGACAACAAAGTTACTGTAGAATTTATCGCATACAGCTAGCATACAGCAGCATGTCCTTGGTCTAAATGAAATACAAAAGATTTTAACATTTTCATACAAAGGATTTCTTTAAATTTATTAATGTGACGATATATTTTTGTTACATAAAATTTGCTACAGCAAAGTATCTTATACTTTTCTTGCACATATGTAAATATGGGTGGACAAAGACTGCATTCAGTGTCAGCCTCCTAATGACGTTGTGCAAAAATGCTCAACAACCTAAACATACAGAATGTTGGATGGTACGTTTCATTCTCTTTTTGTAAAATGTCTACAAAGGCTTTTCTTAAAGGAGTGTCAGACAGATTAAAAGGAAGGAATGCCAGTGGCTGCTTTGCACTGACGTCCAAACAAATACAATGGCTATGTATCAATATAGCTCTTTTTTTTTGTTGTTTAAAAACAATTCATCCTTGTATGCATGTAAATTTATCATAAAATATGAGTCTAGTTTAAACTGTTTAGATGTGCTGTTTTAAGACAGGTCACCGAGACAGCCAGAATCAAGTGTACAAATAAAACTACTATGAATAAGTTTAAAAGCAACCCCCAAAAAAGTGCTGAGCCACTGATTATTAACATTGAAATAAATGTGTAAAAGTGCCCAAAGCTAGCACATGGTAGCGGTATCTTTTAAGTCAGTTGGTGAGAGTATACAAAACAATTAAGCCCAAATACTTATATCTGTGTGACCATACATTCTGTTTGATTGAAAGTAGGTTAGAAATGAAGACACAACGCAACTAAAATAAACCCAGCTGTTGCAGTTTTTAAACTTTGTCTCTTTTCTTCGTGAATGAAGTGCTGTAGTTAAAAAGAAAATGATTGTAGCAGTACTCCATCCTCAGTTTACTAATATAGTATACCAGAATAAAAACTTGGCAATAACCTCTTATTCTTAACAGCTAACAAAAAATAACCGTGTTCATCCAGCAATGCATCGAGAACATTATTTTGCATTTGCTAAACCATTTGTTTTTCATAGCTAATGGCAGAGCGCATTTTGCTTTTTGTGGTGTGGTGGTTTTCATTTTAATGGATGCCTTTTATAATCAAAAAAAGGCTCAAAACAAGGAATATTTTGGGAGCCCAAATATTGGCTTTTAAAAAAAAAACCAAACAAAAAACCCAAACAACAAAACAAACAACAAACAAAAAACAGTGAATCAAAATGAATCATATTCTCTACAATACTGACCAAAACTTCCTTTAAGAGTTTAGGGTTCGTGTTCTTAAAAAAGCCATTTCATACCTGCCAACTGAAATGCTGGTAAATTGACTTGGTTAAATATGGTCCAAAATCCAGACCAGGTGGATTACTCCCTCTCACGAGACTGTAAGCTTTCCGTGCTACAGTCTGGTTATGGCAATTTACCTACTGCCGAGGTGGGAAATACAAAGGAAGGAGGCAGTGACGAAAACTGCAGGGATGTAGAAAACCAAGGCACGGGGTCTAGCTACTGTCCCCTACTTAAGCCATCCAATTGATTCTACTGAATTTTGGTCAGTCTCCAGGAAGAAATGTTTTTAAGTTAATTTAGCAGACATTTATATGGCGATAAATACTACCTTCAAAAATGCTAAAAATGTTGGCTAGGTTTAGTCTGAGCTACTAAAAAATTATTATAAATCGTAGCATCAGACACAAGACAGACAAGAATTATTGGCTGGCACAGACTAGAAGCAACATTTATCTTTCACTTCAGTCTAAATCACACTAGCCGCAACACCTTCCATTTCACTCACACAAATAATACATTATTCAAAATAAAATGGAGCATTCTTGGGTAAAAAACTACTTCATTTTAAAGGGGGGAAAATGAACAATACACAGAAACAAAGAACGACAGAAACCAAAGTTAAGTAGGAAAGTGGTCTATTATTCTGTGTTACTGCACAAACAGTGCTTGCTTAATTGTGCCTAGTTAGAAGGGTTGGTGCAACCTGCACACATGGAAGATGGCAATAAAGACCTCAGTCAGCTTTGTGGAATGAAGTAACTAGGTAACTGTTTTGACATATGATGGTCTCAGCTCCACCTCATCTGTTAACAGAGTGCAAAGATCCCAATGTGAGCCCTGATGTCATCTTGTCCTCTTACGCCTACTAAAAATCAGCAAATTCTTTTGCACATTTTTCTGTTAGAGACGCACGAATATCTTCTTCTTCATAGTCATCAAAGTTGCTGGTATCTCCAGGGCCTCTGCACTTTGGTATGAATGGAGCTTCTACCTGTAGTTGGGGAGGAAAAAAAAAGCGCACATGAAACGTTATCAGCCCAATATCTCTAGATTGAACACCGTGATAACGAGCACAACAATATTCCCATTACTCCTCTAATCTTGCCAAGAAACCAGATATTACAGTGAACCAGCTTAAAGTTGTGGCACATACATAAAACCAGACTTTAAAGAAGGTGCAGGCCCAGATGTATGAATCCAAGTTGAAAAAGACTAATACCTCACAGACAAACATCAATAAAAAATTACTTCCACTTCAAAACAAAGTGTAGTTCTGTTCTTGCAGAAGAGACCGTGCTCTCAGCTCATCAGCTGTGTGGCGCAGCTCCCAGCGCGGCGAGGGCTGCGTCTAACAGTCACACGGTCTTGGCAGAAGCAGAGTTGATTGATTGCCATCAACACAACCCAGAAATCTCAGGGCTGTTTGGAGCCCCCCTTCTCCTACTTCCCAAAAATCCTCCATTTCCAAATAAAAACTAACCTAATACAAGTTTAAAACGTTTTGTTCTGCATCTCCTACAAAGTTCCTCCTAGGACCTAACTGTAAGTGAGAAGTGAAAGCCTTCTCAAAACTAGGCCACAACTGAGAGACAAGCAATGGCTTGAAGGGGTCACTAAAAGATTGTACGGGAAGTCAGTGCAGCTCTAATCAAGGATGGAAAACCCCTTCGGGTAAAGGCTGCCTGCGCATCCTCTCAAATCCACATATACGCTCCATTAGCCTTGAGATCGGGCACATCTCCTGTCACCTGCATGGTGGTGAGCCATTCACACTCAGGTATTGGAATCAGTTGTTTTCCAAGGATCCTCTTAACTGCAGCTTCTTAAAGTTGAGGGAACCTGCAGCTTTTTGAGGTTGACCTTAAACATAAAATCCTTGGGTCTGGCTACAATTTAACATCCTCAATCTCTCTCTCCCAATTAGTGCACTTCAGTCTCTACTCATCTTGGAGGTTAAACTGAAGATACAGGTCTGCACACGGACATAGCTGCATTTTCACTGGCTAACAGCTTATGCTGTCCCAACACAGCCAGGGGGAAAAAAAATTAAAGAAAGAAGATAAAGAAGTTGTTGTTCCCAACTTGCAGATGCTTACATGCTATTTTAGGGAACAGACTACTAAATTCCATCTTCACTCAGATTAGAAGGTTTAAGATTTGAATTGATATTAGCTATCTCACCTCAAAGTTCAAAATTAAGCTTAATTACTTCTTAAAATAACGTAAATTTTAGAATCAACTGCATGCTGAAAGGAGTAAGCAGGGTTTGGGGTTGACAGGAAGCAAATATGAAGAATGGATGGTAAGGAAGGGACCAGAGAGAATGGAAGACCAGGGAGAAGGAGAGATTCTACTGACACGGGGCTAGGACAAACTGGAGTTGGAGGCGTGACTGTCAGTACCGTATTCCTCCTTTTCATTTGACACGTGCCTGATTTATCCACCTTTATGGTAAGCAAAATTACAGCAAAATTATTGAGGTGCTGCAAATTTAAACCTGGAAATGCAAAGTCATCAGAGAAGTATCTCTCTCTAGGACACCCCAAGGAGTATGTCAGGTATATATCACTGATGGCAGGGTCTGTGTGCGCGTGTGAATCAGTAAATTGAAGAGGTACAGCACAGACTAATACGAATTAAACTCTGCTGACTTTGGGTGGTAACACCATACACCCCCAAGAAATAACAGTAACTTTCTGCATTTATAGATTGTGCTACAATTGTCAGGTGTGTATCCTTTTGTTCCTAAAACAATGTATGTGTTTAGGTGATTTATCCTGAGAGAATACAGTCTGTGTACCTACCTAACCTACAAAGCCACACATTTACCATTACCTGCATTCTCTCTCCATGTCTTTTCAAATTGATTTTCAATTACTCGCTTACAACAAAGCTCAGAGCACAAGAAATATCTTTATTTACTGCTAGAATTTTAGAACACATTCAAATGAGATGCCTCAGACTTTTTCCTATTATCTTCACTAAGGAAATCGCTAAAAAGAGATTGCAGGAGATAACACTGGTTTATGGTAGAAATACTTGTTTGGCCCTAAGTACAACCATATTATCAGGCAGCATTTTAATAAACAGCTACACAAACAAAAAAAGACTTGATCTTATCTGAAATATTAAGGAATTGGCTGGTTCACTTATGACTGTAGCATAACAAATTATTCACATTACATTAGCTGCCAAGGAACACCACGTCTATTCAGGAAAAAAACATGCTGCGGTAACAGCCACTGTGAAAAGCTGGTATAAACCCAAAGTTTATTGCTGTATTTCCATGACTGCTTAAATGATAGTACAATCCACGCTGTTGTTTCAAACCCTTAATATTGCAGTATTTATTCCTTGTAATTAGCTTCAAACTTACTCAGCATCAATTTTCACAGTTCTTTAAAACTAGTAATAGCTATTCTGACTGTATTACTAGTTCACGTTTTAAAATATTTCTTGTTTCTGTGAAAGTAATTCTCTACAGCAGTGCACTACAATGTTAAAATATATTTAGCACGCTATTAAAACATCTGATTTAATATTATGGGGCCTGGGTGTCCCCAGACAGCATACTGGGGAATGAAACTCAGTGCATATAGAACTGCCTTGTAAAAAGGATTAAGAAAGCAAAGAACAGGTAATTACAATTCTGCAATGGGGAATCTTTTCTTAAAACATCTGTACTTAATAAATAGAAAGAATACAAGATGTGTTAATTGTACCCTGGTCTTCTAGTAATTATTACATTAGTGAATACTACAACAACTGTACTGTCAGCTTGTGTAGCCAAACAACCAGTTTCTTTTTAGAAACTATTGTTAGTATTTAGGTTTGGCCTTTAAAATACTGCTGTTAGAGCAGCAAGTTCATGCCTCTATAATCAAGACTTAGCATTTCAACCATGTCAACCAATTCCTTGAAATGTTATCGCTTGATTCTAACCTTTTAACCAATATCTGGACACAAAATTATTTCTCCACCTGAGTCTTCTGGGACAACAGCAATGAAGTTATTTTAGTCTTTTATTGTTGTCTATTGAAAAAACAAGAATTCAGAGGTTGCATCTGAGAGAAAAAAATAATCTCTTAATCTGTTTCTAGTAACTCACTACTATACAGATACTTAACTTGGACTCTACCTTGAAGGGGAATGGGAGCTTTGGAGCTACTGGAAGACAGACCTAGTCTGAATTGTCATCATCCTCATCCCTTTCCCCAGTTTCCTCTCGCAGCTCTGTTTCATTCATCCCGGCAGCCAGTAACATGCTCCTCTCAAACCGATATTTTAATGGCTGCTCGCATTCTGAAAATATTCTCAATTCTCTCTGTTGCTTTCATTCTTATGCAAGCCTGAAGTTCATAGTGCAAGCTGGGCATGGACTTTCTAAAAACCACATTCCAAGTCGTGTTGGTCAAGCAGGGCTAGAAAACCATTCTAAAAAAAATGCCAGAAAACAGCATTCAGCAGGGCTCTCTCCATTACTGCAGCTGATGGAACTGCAGTCAATTCAAGTGCAGTGTCAGAAGGCAAAAACTCAGTAGACACTGAAGACTGAGTAGACGCTCTCTGCATCTGACCCTGTCCCAATCACAGATAAAGCAAAAGCAAGAAGGAGGGAGCATACTTTAGCAGCAAAGCTTCAGCTTTGGCTGGAGCTCCTCCACACTGAAGCACAGTCTGACGGCTAAGAACTAGCTGGGAAGGAAAACAGATTCCTCTCTGCTGTGGAGGAGTATTTATAGATGCCACTGTCGCAGGGGTTAAATAAAAAGCGAGAGAGGCGGGAGATGGCTCATTCTGAGATATTCCAGAAATAGACTAAAGCACAACACCTGTTAGGAGAACATGAATGTACACAGAGGTCAAGGAAAAAATACTAACAAGAAACAAACATAATTCAATCAATATAAACCCTTCAGAATGTTAAAGATCGAACTACTTTCACCTTTTCTTAGTTTAATTAAAAGTGATAGATTTCAGAAAGCAAAAATAAGCAAAATAACTAGAAATTTTACTTCAACCCCTTAAAGACCGGTAATAGTTTTGATCAGGAAGGGTCTTACCTTTCTCTGATAAATGGCAATCCAATCTGTAGTTGCAAACCACTTGTGATTCTTTATGTCATTTACACCATTCTTGAGATTTCCATATCGTTTGGTCAAATCTACCTGGAGTAAATTTCTTAGAAGATCCTTTAGGTCTGAACTGAAGTGTGATGGGAACCTTACCTAAAAATACACATCCACAACATTAAAAAAACAACATACAAATTTGGTTCTTCCCCCTGTGAAATAAAACAGCGTTCACACAAAAGGAAATATTAGGGCTATTTTCTGTTCTTCCTCTAAAAATAAATCAAGTAGGAATGCATAAAAAGAGAAATGATCATTGTCACGCATGTATTTCTGTTTCACAGAGCCTTTATCAGTAATACTACCTTGTGCATCTACTGTTTTTTGAACTGGAAGTTTCTAGATCTGATTGAGTTGAGGAAAAATACTAATTTAATGTAATGATAAAAAGCTAAATTTAACTTGGTGTCTCAGCTCAAAGCATTCTCAACTATTTTCTAGGAACAAATTTTTAGATGATACTATATACACACATGCACACGGGAGATACAGTATAGTATAGCATATACACAGCATATAAACTTACAGACACACTCTGAAATAACTGAATATTCAGCAATCATGTGAAAATTCAATCTGGAACTTTATGCTGTAGTGTAACCTGTTTCTGATAACTAAATACACCAACACCAAAAGCCTTACACAAATAACGTAGCACTATTTGAAGATAGCACGAGTGACTTGCCAATACAATTAATTCAAACCTGGCTACGAAATATTTGAAGATGATTTATGGGATGTAATTGCATAGGGTTTTATTAGCAAAAGATCCACTGACACCATTTGAGATGGGAGAGAGAAAAAGAACAGGCAGAAAGTTGTATTTGTCATGCCTGTAGTTTCAGTGTTTGACACTCCCTATATTTTGCTGTTCGGTTATGACATAAATGCAGAACATTGAATTATTTAACATTAAAAGACGTTGCAAAAATCAAGAGGTCTGATAATCAAGGACACCGCTTCAGTTTACCTGTCAATATGGCTCTATTGTAGTATAAGAGAAATTCACAGGTTTTTATGAATGTAGTATCTAGACAGCTGAGAAGTAAGGAAACATTAAGTCAAGTTGTTTAAGCAGAGAACTAAGCGCATCAGGTAGATTAAATGAAAGACTTAAGGTTATAAAGGAAACATAGTGCCAGCTGAGAACTGAATGTTACAATTTCCAGAGTTCGAATCCAGTGTTGTTTCTGCAACCATCTATCCATGGGCTCAGTAAAGGAGGCAGATGATCAACAGTACAAATGTCAAACAAATTAGGACTGTGAAAAATGCCCAAGTTTTTTTAGTTTCCAAGATAAATTTTTTTAAAATATATCTTCATAAATGAATACCCATATATTCATGGAGACAGCTGAAGGGTCACAGCCCTTCAAAGAGCCTTTCAAAGAGCAACCACCTTTGTGATTTAAATAAGGTCCTAAGACAAGGAATCTCTGTCCTTGCAGTGCACCATGAGGCCTAGTGAGGTGTTTCTCTTGATCAGAATTACAGAAGCATATAAGGTGCAGCACAGCATGTATTCATTTATGTAGTGACAAGGAAGAGAAGATCTGTAACAACTCAAGTAAGCACAAAGAAACTTGAAGACACAACACTGCCCAGAAGGAGAAACAACAGAATGACCACATTTTTATGCTATCTGGCACACCAAGAGATATTAATGAAAAATAAAAGGGAAAAGTTGGAAATACTTTTTAAAAATTTTATGTAACAATGGAGGCTGAACAGAACATTAGACATTTCTTGAACTACAGGAGTAAAGAACCTACTATGAATTATGGAAACTCTTTAGAGCTGCTCAAAAGCTGCAAAAATATTTCTAGAAAAGAAAATAGCTAGGCTAATCAGCATACAGCTATAGAGTTGTTAATAGTTGTTGGATCATTTTTATCCAAGCATAAAAGGATTTAATACCACAATGTCCATAAATTTAATAACTTACATTTTAAATTTGAAAGCAGGGAACATTTTCAGAACTTCAATTTTTAATATCACTGTAACAATATCTGCGCTTATGAAGCATACATTACAAACCTTTGCCATATTCTTTCCAAACTGCTCCCTGCCTAGTAGCCAGCAAATTCTGCACCTACTCCACACAAAAACCAGGTTCTCCACAGACAAAAACCTGCATTTGCAAAAACACACAGAGCCTTCACTCACCTTGCCAGACACAATCTTCTCATAAATCTGAATGGGCTGATCTGCAAAGAATGGGGGATATCCAGCTGCCATTTCATAGATTAACACTCCTAACGCCCACCAATCCACTGCCTTGTTGTAACCCTAGATAAAATGAGAAACACCACTGCTAGTATGTTTCTAACATAGTTTAAGATTTTCAATATATATCTATGCAATGCAAAGAAAGCAAATGTGTTATTGCTTGTTTAATACAGAATTTACAGCCTAGTTCAAACCAACTTGAAGCTCAGAGATTCCAACAGCAACGTACTTAAAGCCTAATACAGTGACGAGAGTGAAACATTTTGCACACATTCCTATGCTGAGCTTCACTGATGTGACAAAACTCCCTAAGTGACAGAAAAGAAGTCTGGCCAGTAGGTTGAGGGAGGTGATTCTGCCCCTCTACTCCGCTCTCATGAGACCCCACCTCGAGTATTGTGTCCAGCTTTGGAGTTCTCAGCACATGAAGGACAGAGACCTGTTGGAACGAGTCCAGCGGAGGGCCACAAAGATGATCAGAGGGCTGGAGCACCTCCCCTATGAAGACAGGCTGAGAGAGTTGGGGTTGTTCAGCCTGGAGAAGAGAAGGCTCCGGGGAGACCTTATGGTAGCCTTCCAGTACCTAAAGAGGGCCTACAGGAAAGATGGGGGGGGGACACTCTGTATGAGGGAGTGTAATGATAGGACAAAGGGAAACAGTTTTAAACTGAAAGATTTAGATTAGATATTGGGAAGAAATTCTTTACTGTGAGGGTGGTGAGACACTGGAACAGGCTGTCCATGGAATTTGTGGATGCCCCATCCCTGGAAGTGTTCAAGGCCAGACTGGATGGGGCTTTGAGGAACCTGGTCTAGTGGGAGGTATTCCTGCCCATGGCAGGGGGGTTGGAACTTGGTGGTCTTTAAGGTTGCTTGCAACCCAAACTGTTCTATAATTCTATGACTACTGATTCATCCAATATGTGGTTTCTTGTTACTTCTGGAGCTCCTGTTCTAGTCTGTTAACACTTTAGAATGTAATCACTCAGATCTGCTGTTCTGATAAGGATGCTAGTTAAATAACCAAATTACAGATTCTTTAAACCCCTTTTTCTCCTCACAAGTTACATGGCAAGCATATGTAGAAAGTTCTGTACAGTTATCTGAAAATCCATGCTTTGTAGTAAGTTTTAGTATGCTAAAAAAATATTCACAATGCAACAATGGCATTTTGTGTAATTCATAAGGAGTTGACTAGTCAAGATCTGAGTTTTGGAAGTATCACCAATTGTTCATCCCTCACAGCTGGGTAACTGGGTGATAAGTTTTAATGGCATCAAATGCATGGCTGAATGACAGGACAAAGTACCTTGCTAAGAATTATTTCAGGTGCCAGGTATTCTGGAGTCCCACATAACGTCCAAGTTCTTCCTTTTACTCTTTTTGCAAAGCCAAAGTCCGTGACCTATCATCAGAAGAAATAAATTGACTGTAAGTGCATTTCTACAAAGAAATTAAAAATTAAGTACTTTTGAAATATTTTGGAAAGCTATTTCATACAGAGCAAAAATTTGTTTCTCAAATCACATAGTATCATATGGTCAGATGTACCTTTAGTAGCCAGTCCTTTTGATACTTCGAATTCAGATAGAAGGTTTCTCATGATAAAATTAATAAATAACACTAAATACGTATTTCCCCCCTGACACAAGCTCCTAATTATAATTTAAAAAAATCAGTGGGAACTATGGCTTACTAATCTTCCACATGTACTGCAATTACATTAATAATTTCTCTTATACTTTTCACGTCAGACTGTTTATACTGCTGAAAGTTTAAAGAACATGAATATGAACAAGATATTTATCTTTTCCTTTAGTTAACAAATAAATGAATCACAAAAAGGGTCAAGATATCCACCAGTCTTGTAAACTTAGACTTTTATTGCATAAGTGTACAAAGGTTTTATATAAAATTAGTGTGGGAATAAGACAACATAAAATAAGTCTTCCAGTAACTTCTGATTCTGAGTATCTTTGAAAGCATCACCAGAGTCAAGCTTGTTTATTTGAAGACTAAGGGGAAACGTGTTCACAAATGGCAAGTTCTTGTCCATTATAAATTCTGCGTACCATTTGTCATGATTTCTGCAGTAAGTTTTCAGAACTCTGTATGCAATATCATCTTCTCTGTGATTTTTCCTGGACCGTATTGTAGAATACATATGGAGGTCAGGGAGTTACATGCGAAATTCTGGGATCAGTTTCAAGATATCAAGTCTATGCTTGTTTGGGGATCTGTTTCTTTTGTTTCCTCCTTTTGGAAGCATTTTCAACGCATTCCCTGAGAAAATGTGGTGTACCACAATGATAATCATTGCTAATTACACAATAACATGTGCTGATGTTTCTGATACACTAACGTCACAATTTAACAAGCCAAGCTCTAAACTATCAAGGCAGCTTTTGCTTCATTTTTGATAGAAACAGCAGCAATCACCGCTAGAATTGAATGGAGAGGGTGATGTGCTGACTAGGCAGACCCGCTTCAGTCAGCAAAGAATCATTTCTGTCTTTGTGAATGCCCATCAGTCTACGTAAGAAAAATACACTGCAGGCATGGGACAAACAGTAATGGCTTTAAAATTCAAAAAGAAAATGAATGAAGTTTCTAAACAAAATTTAGTTGGAGTTGCAGTATCAACATATGAACACAAAGCTCCCCTCTCTGTTCAGCAGAAGAATTGAACCAGCCTCACATGGGAAGAGTGAGGGCTGGATCCATTATCATTTGCAGTTTGCCCACCATCACAAAAACATAGTATTGCATATAGAGAGTCACCAATTCCGGAGTAAGCCATTCATAGCTTTACATTACTGGTGCTCCCCAACTACATTAATAGAACTTGCATTTCTCTTCTCCTTACAGCGTCAATTTATTCTCCATGCAAAATTATTTTACAGTTTTAAACAACGTAAGATATGAATCCTTTCCAATTCACTCAAACATTTTACATTTTTACTACGTATTTTTCTGTTAGATTCTGCTATGGCAAAAGGTGACGCAATAAGGAAAGAAGAGCTTCTATAATTTAAGGACATTTAAGCATTGCAGAATGCTTGTTCCTCTATACCATCTTCCCATTTGCCATTTAAATCAAAAACATAAGAACAAAAAGGAAGATGAGGAGGTGCTGCAATAGGCTGTTGTAAAAACAAAGTCGTCATTTGCAGCACTGCAATTCTGATCTGATCTCAACTCAGCTCTTACTTCAAATGTGCTGAAAAGGTTAGAACTCTTGAAGAGTGGGATTCACCTGACTGAAATTAAGTACTATAGTGTCAGTGTTGATATCTAAGCTGCTTATCCTAAACGACTTATATAGACAATGCAGAGAACCAGACATTTTAGGGTACCTTTCATCTTTTTCTAGGGTAGAGGTATAAAATAGGTCAGATGAACCTACTTCTCACCACAGACCACAAGGGAAACCTCGACAACTCACTCAACTGCAGACAGCTCCATTGTGCATACTTAATTTTAGTCAGAGGAAGTACAATCCAATGGTTTTAACCATTCGTAAGCAGTAGGGCAGTTTAATGCTCCCTGACAGGACAAGGAGTAATGGTTTTAAATTGGAAGAGGGGAGATTTAGATTAGATATTAGGAGGAAATTCTTTACTGTGAGGGTGGTGAGACACCGGAACAGGTTGCCCAGGGAAGTTGTGGATGCCCCATCCCTGGAAGTGTTCAAGGCCAGGCTGGATGGGGCTTTGAGCAACCTGGTCTAGTGGGGGTGTCCCTGCCCATGGCAGGGGGGTTGGAACTCAAATGATCTTTAAGGTCCCTTCCAACTCTAACCCTTCTATGAATACATGCTAACATGCCAACCAGCTTCACACCATTTATTCTAAATACATTTACTAGAATTACCTAACCCTACACTATAAGACAAGACTCCGCTACCTAAATATATGAAGAATATCATACCTGGATGTATCCTTGCTGATCAATTAAAAGATTTTCAGGCTTTAGATCTCTGTAGATGAGGTCTAATGAATGGAGGTACTCAAATGTTAGCACTATCTGAGCTGCGTAAAACCGTGCATGTGGTTCACTGTGAAGAATTAAAAGAATATTAAGTACCCCAATGCTATGCTAAGATACTGAAACAACCATGTAACTGCCAGGGATAGACAAATTAAGTATCTTTTAACTGGTTCTTTTACTGTGTAACAGGAAAAAAAAAGCACAAACAGCAAACATTGTAGAATTGATGCACTTATTCTCTAAATTTAATTAAATCTTGCAGTTAAAATACACATGCAAATCACATCCCACAATACAGAGCTTAGACTTAAATTTAACTTTTAGAAACTATCATCAATTTCAGTGACAATATGAATAGGAATTCTAAGATTCTATCATGCATAGATCACAAATGCCTGCCTTAACTAATTGAAAAATAAGAAATAATTACAAGTTTTTCATTGCCTGACTAGTTAAGTCTATGAAAGAGGGGTAAATAAAATGCACTTACCCCTTCAGAATTTTTTCTTCAATACTAACAAATTTTATAAAACCATCTTCCCAAATTAGCAACATAAGCCTTTTTAAAGGAATTATGTCATTAATACTCTTACCTGAACCTTCCGATTCTTCTTAGATGTGAAAACATTTCACCACCAGGAACATACTCCATTACCATGTATAAATTAGAATTGTCCTAAGGAAGCAAGTAAACATACACAAATACATATTAGGCATCCTATAGTCTCTACAATTCCTAGATAGAGTATATTTTGTTAAAGAATGAAAATGAAAAATTGCAGCCATCCAATGACCTTAACAAATATAAAGCAATACAGGTAGAAATGCTCAAAAAAGTGCAGACACACAGGACAAAAGAAGCATCATCTGTCTCAAGAAATCTATTTTATAGTAAATTTGAATAAAGATAATTAGTGCGTTTCTGACACAGAATGGAAGTTACCTGAAGGCAGAGAGGATAAGATGCCTACCGCAAGACAAGACCTTGCACTCTACAAAGTTCAAAATTGACAACCTGAGGTAGAATGTGTTTGTTCATTTTAAATGGTATTAAAAAAGAAGAAAGAGAAAAAACCAAACACAGAAGGAAACATATACAGGACACACATCACTATAAATTAGAAAAATACTCAAATTTCTTTACAGACTGACTAGTACATACTGTCATGAAATCAGAAGCTAACCTCAAAGTTCTTTCCTTCGTGGTTAAGATTGTCATTAAGACCTGCGTCAGATACAAATCTCAAGAAAGAACTTGCAGAACAACTACAAATTTATCATTCCATATATTGGTACAGAAATACATCCTTTGGTTCCTCTCAAAGACAGAATGATGCCTAAAAGCTCCCTGCTGTACACAAAAGCCAGTTTCCCTCCAAAACAAGGGAAATTTCTAAGAGTTTAAGTTTTATTTATTTATTTGAAGATATCCTTTCAATCATCACCTGATGAATGGAGGTGCGTGCAAGTGTGCACACAAGTGCAGGAATTCCTGCTCAAGACCTGGTAACAGTGCCAAGTGAAGCATCTTTGTAAACAAAAATACTTATACTATTGTACTGTAAAATTCAAATGTTTTAATATCTGAAGTTTGAGCATGCCTTTCCCTGAAAACCAAACAACTACTTTCAAAATAATGATTACCTTAAAAGAATACTCCAGTTTTACAAGGAAAGGAAAGTTCACTGCTTGTAATATTCTCTTCTCATTCAGTGTGTGTTCTATTTGCTTCAGTTTGACAACCTAGGAGAAAAAAAAGCAATCTTCAGTTAAAATATGACATTTTCTAGTTGTTGGTAAATTTTTCAGTGCAAAACAATTTGGAAACAAGCTTGTAATTTTACAGATAATGAAAAGCCTTATGGATTACTAGTACAATCTTGGTGCCATGGTGCCAAGAAAGGACTAAAAAGTCTAACATTTTAGAGAGTAATACTCATGCAATATGATTTGCAGATAACACTAGAAATAGCGCTTCTTACTACATGCTGAGGACAGGAATCAGTAAGGAAAACATCTCTTTACATTTTCTTAAGAATTGCTTGTGATTGTAATGGAGATACTTCTGCAGCAAGATAACAGTTCAATAAAATGCATTTGATCTTTGGACCCTTTGCTAAGAAAGGCAGGAAACTGTGTCAGACACATTTCATTATGAATTTTGTTATGTGTGAACAGGAGTAAACTGACTTATTTTACATAGCTCCCACGTTAGTAAGGAGAAGACTAAGGAGAATACAAATTCAAAAGTTCCAGTCTTATAAACAACAGTTACTTCTGCCAGACATTTCAATGGGTTTTGCCTTTCCGCTTAGCAAAGCGCTCAGCAAAAATATTAAAAAAATTAAACACTACCTTCTTGGAATCCATGATAATGTTATGCTGCTAACAAGGCAGTGAGTAGCAGATTTCTGATCATTGCTTTCCCAGTAATTAACAATTGGTTTCCTTGTGTTAAACCCCAACATTGCATAATCAATTTTTTCCATTTTACTTAATCCCTATAGCAAAATTTATCTGTATCTCGAGACGGCAAAATTTCCAAGTCACTTTTTTTTTTTTTTTTTTCATAGGAAACAAGGAGAAAATGTTCAAAGTGATCAAAACAAGTCTGTTTTCACATGTTTTCACATGTTTGGAAATAAAATCTAACTGCTATAAATAACAGATAACTAAGATACTCCAACCCTGACTGAAATTGTGTTTAAATTCAATTTTTAGATGCAAAAGGTAGTACCTATAAAAAAACCTCACTACTGTTCTGAAATAAATGCCATTCAAAAGAAATACTGAGTTAAAAATATTAAATCTCTTTTGAATCATGGATCTTTAGCAACAAGTAAAAAATGTTCTCCAATTAACTCATTTGTGGGAAGCGTCCCCTTCATCCCTAAAATGCTATGGTACTGGAGTGATCTTGGCCACCAAAGCAAGCAAGCTAAGGTTTTACTTTGATACTGTGAAGTGTTCAGCTGCAATGTTAGACAAGACTTTACCACCCTCCCTGCATCTTCTGCTGGTCAGACACTGGAGGGTGATGGTAGCAATGCCACAGGCTAAAGCTGCTGTTTAACACTTCACAATATTCAACCGGAGCCTCAGATAACATGGCTTTGCTCACATTTGAGCTCGAGCTCGGGGCATGTCCAATGACAGCTTCCTGTAGATCAAATGATATCTGGTAACAGCAGATTCTCCAACAGCTTGTTTGTGTCTGAGCTTTTATTAACAATATTTTCTTTCCAGAAACAATTACGTAATGAAAGTAGCCAAGCAATGTCATGTTACAGCCTGCCTAAACCAAGGCAGACAAATAAAGGAATAACAAACCTACACACAAAACTACTGACTACATCTCTTACTTTTTTCTTTTTTTTCTTCATATCCTGATAAACCAAGCATAAGTTTGGGTAACAAAGGGACAAGCAATATGCTTTCTCTTGTTTCAAGTGAAATGTAAATGAAAAATTAGGCAGCCTTCACATTGCCTAATTTCAGACATCTGTATGTTTTCCATAATATACAAAGTGATAGAAATGCGTTCTCCCTAAACCATCTCCTATTTTTTGATCAATTAATAGAAGATATTAACAGAACACAAATATATTTCTAATATAATACCTAAATATATAATTATATATGCTAAGCTGAGTTGAAAAAGTATGTATTTCAAAAAGGACCACTTCAGACTTGATTATAGACAAAATCATCTAATTTTCTAATAGAAGACTCATACGTGGATGCAAACACCTTCAATCTTGTGAATCTTTACTGCAAGTCCACTGCAATCATTAAAAATGTAAATTTTTGCTTTTACCAAATAATTTTACAGCTATAGCCTTCCAATTTATTTTAGGCTGAGAGGTAGTAATGTGTTTAATTTTAATTTTTATTTTTTTAAATCCTCAGACTATTTTTATGGCAGCTTTCTGAATCATACAATGGTTGGAGTTGGAAGGGACCTTAAAGATCATCAAGTTCCAACCCCCCTACCATGGGCAGGGACACCCCCACTAGACCAGGTTGCTCAAAGCCCCATCCAGTCTGGCCTTGAACACTTCCAGGGATGGGGCATCCACAACTTCTCTGGGCAACCCGTTCCAGTGTCTCACCACCCTCACAGTAAAGAATTTCTTCCCAATATCTAATCTAAATCTCCCCTCTTTCAGTTTAAAACTGTTACCCCTCATCCTATCGCTACACTCCCTCATAAAAAGTCCCTCCCCATCTCCACTGTAGGCCCCCTTTAGGTACTGGAAGGCCGCTATATGGTCTCCTCAGAGCCTTCTCTTCTTCAGGCTGAACAACCCCAACTCTCTCAGCCTGTCTTCATAGGGGAGGTGCTCCAGCCCTCTGATCATCTTTGTGGCCCTCCGCTGGACTCGTTCCAACAGGTCTCTGTCCTTCTTGTGCTGAGAACTCCAAAGCTGGACACAATACTCGAGGTCGGGTCTCATGAGAGCAGAGTAGAGGGGCACAATCATCTCCCTTGACCTGAAGTGCTCCAGAGACAAGGACTCAGCCATTCACGAAAAAGGGTTCAAAGAAAAAACAGTTCAAAATCTGAAATTTGATGATGGGCTCTCAGTGGGATGCCCATTGCACCTTGTGCTACAGCAACGGTCCCTGCAGGATGCCATGAGCCTTACTGAAGTAATGATGAGGTAAATTTCCACATGGGTGGAAATAGTCTGAGCTCTCTTTCAGTTGTACTGTGTTGGAACACCTTTTGAATTTAATTGGATATTTTTTTAAAATAAAAGTTAGAAACCATTGTTATAGGAGAATGCTGAAGTTGCAAAAAATTGAGCTTTTCCAAGTAAAAAAATAATGCCAGAATTGACACGAAAAGGCAAGTTTACATTAGTTTCTTCTTGCCTGACAACTGCAAAGCAGTCTTTAATTAAATAATACATTGTTCAAGGTCCAGGACCCCAAATCCTAAGTAAAGAATACTGGAACTGCAATTCAGGGAAAACAGTTTGATTATGTCACTGCCATAGTTCCATTATATAAAATTACTCAGGAATGTAGCAAAGAGTCCACATTGCGGCAACGCTGACTTTCATTTTGTCAGTTGCTGATTATTAAATTCTCTTTGCCAGATTGATATTTTCTTAATATGGTTTTTGTCATACAGTAGCAAAGTTATGAATAATGCCTTATAAGAAGAGGTCTTATATTGAGGACCTTAGAATCTACTAATCTAAATAATGTACATCCGAAAAACTTGTCAAAACCATTAAAAACTAATTGTACTGGTAAATTTCTTAAAAATACTTCTCTGGAATTCTATTTTATTTAAAATTTAAACTTCATCAAATGACACCACTTACTTAAATCTAAGAGCAATAAGTGTTAAAAAAAAAAAAATCAGGCTGGAGTAACAATACAGATTCAGACTACAGCACTTAAGTTTTCAACACAGAAAATAGATATTACGTGACAGCTGTTCCGAGAGACTGTTCTACCTATGCAGTTACTATAGATGCAACAGGATTATTATATAATTATGCATACAAAGAGTAATACCTCATGGGATCAAGAATGGAAAAGAAATTATTCGTGCAAACAATTTGTTAAATTATGGTTCACAAATGAAAATTTTGACAATTTCTGATCCAAAGAGTCTTCTAGAATTTTGAGCTACCCTGAAAAAGTGTATTTATTTCTTTCTTTATTTTAACTACAGCACTACATTTCGCTTTAGCCAAAAAATATACAGGCCACCTTACAAAAGGTAAGCAAAGAATTTAACTGATAACATTTAGTTAATGCCTTGGACACTACTTAGAGCCTCTTTAGCCCAACATTAGTGCTATTGGCCATTGTAAGAATTCTACACAGTCCCAACAACTGAGTCTGCTGAGTAAAAAAGAAAGTAACTGTTTAAAGTATTACCAGTATTCAAGTGTGATAAGTCAAAAAGCACAGTAAGTGCAACAAAGTTCAGCCAGTTACCAGATCTCTGTCCACATCAAACTTTTGTACCACAAAAACCACACCAACCTTCTGTTTGTCCAGTATCTTCATAGCATAATACTGTTCTGTGGCTTTATGTTTCACCATCATAACTCTCCCAAATGATCCTGTTCCAAGGGTTTTTTGCCTCTCAAAATCATCTAGGCCAGCAGTATTCTACATGTACGAGAATATAATGACATTATTTACAATTTAATACCCAAAGACAATTTTAACTGTAAGAACTGAATTCATTTATGAAAGAAAATTGAGTAAAATTGTATTTATCAAAGACAACTATAAGCAGCTATAGCGTTGTTATAATTTCATGCCTGGCAAATTTTAGTAAAAGACCTTACATTGCATTTATTAAAACAGAAAAAGATGTAACTGAATTGTATCACCAATTCTATGATTTGTCCATACAGATGACACATGCTTAGGAAGAAACATTTAGCAGTAAACAGATCATGAATTCAACATGCAAACAAATAACCCTCTCATGCCTCACAAACAAGAATATTAGAACATGCAAAAAACCCCAAGCTCTAGAGACAATTCTACATGAGAATTGTCTGGAGAGCACATCACTAAATAAATTTTCTCAGATATTCATTACCACAGCGTTTCAAATGCTGCTTTAAAAACAACAATGACCCTTCCCAAAACCCCAAACCCCCAAGTTCAACTCTTCAAAGATTTCTCTCTAACAAGCTCCTTAACCTGCCCCCAAGCTCCATGCAGTAGACTTAATGCTCGTAATTCCCCTTAATACCATGGGGGAAATTATTAACAGGGTAAGTTACAGATGTGCCAATATTCTGTGTTATAAAAAGCCAGCTAAAACATGCTGATAGATTTTGAGTCTTGTCATGTTGCTGGTGAACGTAATTCTCAGTAGGAGAAAGCTGGTGTTCAGTATGAGCATTTCATCAGCTCAGATCTGGAGAAGACCCGAGAGTCTTTGCTGATGAACTTCAATGACAAACTGATATTACAAATGGAAAGTCCTTTGAAAATTGTATTAAACTACTTCTGTTCTCTGCACTGGTCGTTACACACTGATAACATTATCCAAAAAAATGCAATAGAGAAAATTATTGAATGCTTAAATGACTGATACCTGAGGGGGGCTTTCCCATTTTCTTAAAAAGTCTTCTTTGGCTTTGGCTAGGAACTCTTTCACTGAAAACACACAAAAACAAGTGCATTTTAATTAATGTAATTCATCATAGATGCGATAGAGGTGTTTTGTTAACAAAATATGCAAACTTCATTACCAACTTATTTCTTCAACTTGTAATATGCTATTTTCACCGCGTATAAAAGCAAGCACCAATGCCTCTAGAACTTCTACAATATCTCCAGGTGATCTCTAAGCTTTCTGGAGTATCTACATCATTCTACACAAATTAATTAAACTACGTCAGCTCTAATAACTCACAATACTGTATACGCAAGCAGGCTTTAAGGTGATGTAAGATGTTCTTAATTTGACTGGGAAAAAAACACAAACACCTGACATTTATAAATAGCCATTCCACAAAGACAGACTTTTTATCTATTTTTGTTAAATAAAAGTTACATTTTCTTTCAACTGATTGAGCGTAATGTCAATCTCATTGCTTTTTCCCCCCATCACCTTTATTTAAAGGCTGTTTGCAAGCTCAAGTACCAAATGGACAGCATAAGCAAGCAAAGACAAAGCACAGGGCTACGACGACACTGCACATTAGGCATGCCCACAGTCAGAGAATGTATTTTTAATATTGATTTTCCATTGAAATTGAAAGACTGTATAATAGCAAAATTCTGGATGACTGTTTAAAATGTGCACCAACATATTTTCTTTAGATTATCTTTCACCTGTTCTATTTTTTGAATACCAATTATCAGCCAGATCAATGCAGATTGCTTAATGCACAGTCATAATTGGGAGGCGTTTCAGATATTGCTGTGGTTTTGAAAGAGTCACAAAATCAAGAAGAAAATATCATACTGTTTTTGCGTTCTCTGAATCATTTCACATAATATAATGTTAATAACAGTGGATTTTCTGCACTGCGATGTTCCGCCACAAGCAATTTCTAAAAATATTCAGCAGTGTGCCAAGATTACTCTGGTCAATATCTAGAAACATATATGTTAGCAACTGTATTTTTACCTTCTGATGGTCATAAAAAATTAGGATTATAAGGGCTTGTAAACAATCATCTGGTGAATCAGAAATTTTTTTGTACTTTTCAGAGAATATTAGCATCTACATAGAGAACTGTTCAAGAATTCTCTTATTAGTTTTCTATTACTGGTACAGTTACAGCAGCAGTAAAAGCAATGGCAGCCCTGGAGAAGGCTGGTCATGAATTTTTTTGTTTTGCTTCCCCCCGCCCCGCAAGTGCGCTATGGGACTCAACTAGCACAAAATACTCAAGGGAGGTTTATGGCTCCCACCATCACTGGCTCATAATGGAGCAGTGTCAGTATAATGGAAATTTCAGAAAACTTGTCAGAAGTTCTGGCAGACCTCAAGGTTAGAAAAGTGTTTAAAGCATGATATCTACTCAGTAATTTTATTTTAAGAGAAACAAGCAATATCAGAGAGAAGGAACATATTTATTACCTTAAACTTATGATTGAGTAAGAAAAACAGTTTATATCAAAGGAACTTTTTTTTAAATTTTAAATTTTTAAATTAAACTCACTGAGTTAAAATGTTTTAGTGGGGTAATCAGTAAAACGTTTGACACATTTATCCCATATGGGGAAAATATTTCCATTGTTTTTAAATTATGGGGGTTATTCATGTAATGACTTTTAATGATCCTAATTCGAGAAAAGGACAGGATTTCCTGTGGCATGAAACAACTTCTCAATGCAAAAAAGGGAAGCTAACAACGTTCAAATTCATGCCTGACAATCCTTCTTCCATTAGGAGAACAGAGATGACTTGATAAAGTGATGACTATTGATAAAGTTTTTTAAACATCAATTTATGTCAAAGTACCATCAACAGTATTTTGTCTTAATGACAAGAAAAACTCCTAGGATGATCATTAAGATTACCAAAAAGCTGAGACTTCAAACTTAAGTGCCTGTAGCTTAGAAATGAATGTTAGCTTTAACACTGCATAGCACAACCAAAACGTGAAATAATTGGTCTCATTTTTTTTCATGTTGTTACAGTACATCTTAACTATCTCCATTGTTCAGATAAATAAATATTTTAAAGTTTCCACACATTTTGCACTGAAATATAACTGTTCAGTATTTATAAAAATATACAATGACATTTACATGTAGTCATCTCTGTCCCTGTTCTACTTATGGAATAAAGAATGTTGTTTATGAAAAAAAATGTGATCCAGCTGGAAATACTCAAAGTGTGGAAGCATGAGAAAAATATCTCATTTCTAGAATATCAATAAGCCACAAGTTGTTCTTCAGCAAAACTTCTACCTTATTCTACTTTACTTTTGCTCTCTTTTCTTGGAAAGCAGCATTGAACACGTATTTTCAAAATACACCTACCTAATGGCACTCATTTATCTTAAAATCACTATCTTTTAAAAACAATGTCATAATCTGTGGTGTTTTGTTAGAATTACATTTCCTTCCTAATGAGAAAGTGAGTCAAATTGTGCTTGGTTCTCATTTTCAGAGGTCACCTGGGCTCCTACACCGCAACACAATTCAGCAGGTGATTTCAAATTGAATTTAGGCAACTGAAGTGCATACACTTTAGTCACTTCTGAAAATAGGACTTAGAATTTGAAACAGGATTTTGAATATTGACCTCGATCACAAAAAAATTAGCTCTTGCTACAGGAGAACACGTTTCATTTCTACTTTTCAAGTGCAGAATCAAAATTTACGCCAACTGGATGGTAGTGGCCATTGGTATTATTGCGATGATGCAAACAAATAGGTTTATTGGATGATGACTTAGAAGTTTTCTGCAAGTGCACATTTTTAGCCACTTTACATTGTTACAATGTGACTCTTGTTTGCTTTTCTAGTCTTTAAGCTGTTCCTAGCATCCGTGACTTTGGGCACTAATGAAGGAATGAGCATACCAAAAGTCTCTATAGGTTCCCCAAGGGTTTGCAGGAACATTCACCCACACAGATGAGATGATGAAGAGAGGAAAGAAAGAAAAGAAAAAAAAAGTTTTATGCATTTCCACAACAAACACATAGAAAACACAAATACATTCCACCCTTTCCCCTCCCCACTCAAGAACGGACCCTGTAATAAACCAGCCCTTTCCCACACAGACAGAATGACTCATGCTAAATCACAGAATGTTTGAGCAAAGAAAAGAGAAAAAAACACAGAGGCAGCTAAATTCAGTACGAAAAAAAGATGATGCACCACAGAAATAAGCACAGCTTACAAAACTTCAGGAGATCAAGTTGGCGTCTTTAATAGTTAATCTATTCCAAGACACACACATCCAAGGAACTGTTGCTAACAAAAGTGTATCTATCTTCATCGCAGTATGCTGGATCACAATAAAACCTGTAATCGGGTGATCTTCCCACTCCTTAGCACTTTGTTCCAAAAGACAGCATGTGTGAATTGCATGGCATGTGGTGGATAGCACAGAAATGGCAAGCAGTCTCAAAAAAAAATTCACAATCAAATTCCAATCCCATTACCCAACAACAGCAACAAAATCCCTTAGAAGTCTAATCGGCGCAGCTGAAGTGACTGTATGCAAACTGGAATGCATACCAGAATCCTGTATGGTCACCATACAAGTGTGATTTAATTTTGTAAGACTGTCAAAAAACCAGAACCCAAGAATGAGGTGTTGATATATAGGTTCCCATAAGCACTGAAGAGCAAGGATCGCTCATATACGGCTGAGCGAAGCAAAGGTGAGGACACAAGGAGAGCATGCAAAGACCAGCAAACAGACCCTACTCAGACTGGTTTCACTGGTACAGCAGAAGCTGGAGCGAAGGAAGCTGAAACTAAAGGAGGAAAAGCTGTTACTCAAGAAAGGAAGGTACTGGAAGGAGAGGGCAAGGTAGGAGCAACAGCACGGGCACAATGAGGGCCACAGCAGTGGTCAAAACAACTGGACGTGCCAGTAAGGGCACCAGCAGGAACTGGAGAGGATGCACAATTAGTCCAGAGATTAGGTAAGCACAAAGACACAGCGCAAACCTAGCCCTCGGTGACGGGCAAGAGCAATGGTTGGGCAGGAGAAGCAAGTTTTACGCAATGCAGACACCCAAAGCATACAGTAAGAATTGTGGGGAGATTCAGAAAAAGGTAGTAAGAAATGGGGTAACAGCCAAGGAGTCACAACTGAAAGACTTCAAGCAGGTTTATAACTTCTCCCTGCTTCAGTTCAAAGCCTGGTCAGAAGAAAGGCTAGAGGTGCACACAGAGCTGGACAAGATAGAAGCTACCCCCTTGTGTATCATTGGTGGCGTCAGACCGGGGCTGCTGTACCCCGACCCAAGGCAGCACAGCGGTGAGCAGGAAAGCCTGCTGGAAGAGATTTTTAAGGGAAGTGGAACACAAGATCCAGAGGTTCCTAGGTAATACTGGCATACAGGGAGGTATGAAAAAAACCAACCAAACAGACAACCCCCAAACACGAAAAAACCCTACCACACACAAACCCCAAAAGACCCTGAGAACCCACCCCCAACCAGCCGGAGATCTGTTATCTGACAGTATATGCACAAAATGCACAATATTTCAATTTGTTCTATCGATTAACTTTTGTATGAAAAGTTATCAAGCTTATAAAAAAATTTTTAACAAATGGTATATATAGAGTACTATAAAAAGTACTCTGGCCTAAAACACAGTTTAAGAGTGAAACAGACTAAAACTCCTGAAAAAAATTAAAATGTTCAGGACGTCTCAGTTGCAGGGGTGCAACGACAGCAGAGGGAAAGGGGTCACAGATGGAGCAGTCTCAAGAGTTACCATGAATTACTTTGCTTTTCTCCCACCTCCCACATGTACTGTATTTATTATTCTCAAGCACATCTCCAGCAAGAGCCAGCAAACCAGAATTTAATTTTTGGGTGGAGGGAAAAAAAAAAAAAAAAAAAAAAAAAAAAGGATTTGGATAGAATTCATGGCAAGAAAGCAAGAACTAAACTGATTAAGACTAAACATTGGGCACCACTACAAACCCCCATCTGCTGTGCTAAATGCCAATCTCTGCTTGGTATTTAAAATGCCCTTTATCAAAACACAATTCAATTTCTGTTCCAAAACTGTAATATAATCACTTAAGGTCTGGAATTAAATGGGCTATTTAATTAAATCTCCAAATTTCATTTAACGGAAAAATAAATATGTATGAAGAGATTCTGGTAAATGTATGTGTATAGTACATTTTTATAAAAACAATATTTACAGCCTTAAACATTATCAAGATGTATACAGATGTCTCAGTGAATCCTGTGGTTATGGTACCACATTTCAGAAGCAAGTGAGAGGCGTATGATTCAAGTTGTAAGTGCCACTCTTACACCATTAACCTGTTGTCTTGAATGTCTTTAAATTTCTCTTTTTATTAGCAGGAAAAAGATCACAAGGCTTACTGCGAGATTTTTCTACGCTGGCAAGTCTTTGAAAATTTCACTGAATTTCACTGAATTTTTTTAGAGTTGGAAGGGACCATATAGATCATCTAGTCCAACTCCCCTGCTGAAGCAGGATTGCTTAGAGAATGCTACTCAGGACTGCATCCAGGCGGGTCTTGAAAATCTCCAAAGAAGGGGACTCCACAACCTCCCTGGGCAGCCTGTTCCAGGGCTCTGTCACCCTCACCGTGAAGAAATTCTTTCTCATATTCGAGTGGAACCTCCTATGTTCCAACTTGTGCCCGTTGCCCCTCGTCCTGTCACTGGGAACCACTGAAAAGAGTCTGGCTCCCTCCTCCTTCAACCCACCCTTGAGATACTTATAGGCATTAATAAGGTCTCCCCTCAGCCTTCTCTTCTCCAGACTAAAGAGTCCCAGCTCTCTTAGCCTTTCTTCATAAGGGAGATGCTCCAATCCCTTAATCATCTTTGTTGCCCTTCACTGGACTCTTTCCAGTAGTTCCCTATCCCTCTTGAATTGGGGAGCCCAGAACTGGATGCAATACTCCAGTTGTGGCCTCACCAGTGCAGAGTAGAGGGGGAGAATGACTTCCCTAAAATAAACACAACTAAGTGTTAATACACTCAAAAGGAAGTAGTGTGAGCACCAGTTAACATTTTAATAGCTGGGAAACTCTTCAAAACACAAACTAAAATGGTATTATTGAAACAGACAGTCAACAAGAACAAAATGCTTTGTTTCTCACAATATGAAAACAGTGTGTGGAGGGGAAAGGCCAATGTGATACAAGCCTGGTAGAGAGCAAGTCAATCTTGTCTTAACCTTGCGGTGAGACACACTTACTGGCTCTCCTGTGACTGACCAGCGAGGATTTTGTCCTGTTTCCGCTCTAAGAGATGCAAAGTCACAAAGGCTGGATTAATAAACTCTGCATCGACTTAATATCTTGTTTATTCCGTTTTTTACCTTGAGAGCAAGGTTTTGATCTTATATTTCTGCTTAAACATTAATTATGTTAAAAACTGGGGATGCAGAGCAAACTAACTTACCCAGCTGCAATGAATAAGAATCTTTAGATAAAAAAAAAACAACCCAAAACATACAGAGCAGTTTTGAAAGAACTCATTTGCTGGAATAAAAAACCTGTAAGTTCTTACTAAATAAAAGATCATGTAAGAATTATTAACTGCATACAAGTTTGCTGTTAAAATGGAAGTGCTATTAATCAGTTTAACTGCATGCTGTAAACACTTCTATGAAATACTGGGAAGGACTGGGAAGAAGCGGAGAAGGGAAAGGCATGGAAAAAACAGAGAAAAAGGGAGAGGAACAGGATAAACAGTAAATTAAGAGTGATTACAGCTGCAGTGCCTAAAGACTAGAAGAGAGCACCAGAACCTGATTTTTGAGGGAGCACATTCAGGAATTTATGCAGCAATTGTAAAATGCAAATTGTTCTCATCCATTACAACTTGAAATTTGGAACACAGTCAAAATCTTATTTTAATCCTGTCCTTGATTTTGAAGTCTTGAGCTAGACAGTATTTTCTCAGACTTATAAAAGCAAATTTACAATAGTTAAGAGCTCTATAAAGAGCGCAAGTTTTCTTTTTTCCTTTTTTCCTTCCTTAATTTTCAGTGCTACAGGCTATAACTTTCAGCTATAAATTAAACAAAGATGAAGTCTTACTTAATTTTCACCTCTTCACTTGGCTGGCTAGACAGCAACAGCCTGCGTAAGAGATGTGACAGATTTAGACAACCAAAACAGGAGCTGGGTTTTTAGCAGTAGATATTCTACTGCACACAACTGCCATAGTCAGACTAGCTTTCCTCTTTCTTCTTCTATTGTTATTAGAGATAATAAAATCAATTTTATTTCCAAATCCAATTTTCAATCTCTCCCCCTTATTCTTTTTCTGAAATTATAAAGTACTGGTCCAAACAGAGGCAGTGAACACCGCTAATGCCAAAAGTACAACATAACAGAGATCATTCCAAGGAGACAGGACCAAACTAAACTAACACTGAGTCACTTAAAATGCGAATCCCTGAAATTTTGGTTAAAAAAAACCCCAAATGTATAATGTAAATCAGTAAATTTATTCAGTCACAAACACAATCAAGTTTTGTACTAGCTGCTCAGAGTTCTACATGCATATATGTCCCAATTCAATCATTTTCCACCAAAAAAAAAAAATGGATGAGATAAAAAAACCTGCTTTCTTAATCTAAAAGAAAACCCAGACCAAATGCTCATCAAAATTTATAAACGAATACACTTCATTAAAAAACAGTGACTCCTCCCTCAAGACACACACAGATAAATGCTACATTTCCCAGTTATACCGAAAGCGCCTCTCTGCCAAAAACTCCAAAACAAATAATCAAAACCTATGAACCAAGCTGGGATTTATTATTAAAATCCTAAATTATTGATTATAGGCAGAACTTCTCAACACAGACAAGCAGAATACCTTATCTAACATACAAGCATGGGACATGACCTAAAGTCTCTTGCAGGTTCCTGGTGGGTGAGAGCTGTTCCTTCCCATGTCCTTCTGGGTGGCACCTCTGTTGCTTGCCCAAGCTTTCCTTCCTAATTAAAGAATTATTAGCAGCCTTTTGCTGATTTGATTTTTTTGTTTTAGTTCTCTAAAATGACCAGTTAGAACTGGCATCCAGTTAGTTCTGCAATATGTTAAAACTAAGCTTTGCCCTAAGGAAAGGGGTCTTTCTCATACCTTCTTCCTGCCCTTGAAGTGTTCACTGAAGGGAATTATTCCAGACTGCCGGAGACGACACATTCGTAAATCTGCTTCCTTTCTTGCAACAATCCACATGCTTTGAGGCTTAAAAATCGGTTTGTCAGGCTGCAGTTCAATGTTCAGTATGGGCTGGTATAAATAAAAAACCACCCCAGTCCTGTTCTTCCACAGTCACTTGTTCCTGCCTCTCTATCAATGACCTTCCTTGAAAGAGCAAAAGCATCCTTATGGCTGGCTGCCAAGCCAGGTCAGGGAATTAGGCCAGATTAAAAAGTAACAGACAGAAGGCAGGGGAGGACAAGGAAAGCTAATTTTAATCCAAAGCAGCTCCCCATTCTTTTCAACACGTAAATGCTCCTCCTGGGGTGAGGGAGGGGATAAGTGGGGTAGAAACAGGCAAATATGTGGGCAGACAGAACTGCTCCTTTTGTGAAGGAATACTGGTTTCTGCTCGTGTAACGTGACCATGAAAGTACAGCATTGGACTATTGAAAAAGCTTCTGAGCAATAATTCTAATTTTAAGTTACTAATCTTCAATTATTCTATTAGATAAGTTAATTCTATTAACTTAAAATTTTAAATTAATACTTCGAAGTTTAATACAATCACATTCAAATGCAGTTCTTAACACTCCCTACATATGAAATTAGTTCACACATAAAAGGTTATGTGAAGAAGTGTTAACATGTAAAATCCTCAACTATCATACAATGATGTGCTTTGTGAACAATTAGGAATTAAGCTTCAGCTGTGCAGTATCACCCTCTATAGTTGGAACTGAACTTTATCCAGCAAGTAATCTAAAATGTTGCAACTACTACAGGACTATCCTGTAAAAGAGTGCCTTCCTGTGTGAAATAACAGGTATTACTTTACAAAGAAAATGGAAAACTATGCAAAAATTGTGAAAATTCAAACACTTCTCTTTCTGCAGTGCATATATTTCCATGGTTACCATGTGAAGGAAAAAAAAAAACCCACCCCATGTTTTAAGAATGAGTTCCAAGAACAAAATTTTCTAGGGGGCTACTATAAAATATCTTGTAAATGTATCACATTTTTGAGTAAAGGTTCTTAACAAGTTCTAGTAGTTAAACACAAATATACAAAATAATCAGATTTTCCTCTTACAGTCAAAACCACACACCGAGCAAAACATTCACGGCATCCGCTGCAGTTTCCCTCTAGTTAAGCTACCCACCCCCCTGCACTGTAAGACACTGGCTAACCGGCCAGCACCAACTTTCCTACCCATATTACTGCCCCACCTTCCCTCTTCGTAAAACTTCAGTGACTAAAGAGGTTAACGCGTTACTGGGCAGCTATCACTGAGAGTACGTTTTGTGGTTAGATTATTAGAAACAGTAAGCAAAAATCTACAGGTAGTTAATTTGACTAATAAATTCTCTGCAAGCAGGTAATGCCTCTCATACTACTAGATACACTCATGCACAAATAAGACCCTTTTCTTGAGAAATAACCCAAGTTTTACTAAACTCAGTTCTTCCTTATACTCCAAACTAAATTGCAGGGGCTGGTCACTCTATGGATGCGTTTCACAAGTTGCTCAAAAAGAGCAACTCTTGTGTTGCTTTTTCTTTTTTCAAATAATTCACACAAGGCATCAAAATACTAGCAGATACTTGGTTTAACTGCACTCACGTCTAAGTCCGCTTCACACAAAGCTACTTTGACCCAGCCCTCGCATTAACAAAACCACACAAATTCTCATATATGTGTGCTCGGATCAGCAAGACACATCTTCACAGCTGTCAGAGTAAATCGGCAAAACAGCTCTTCATCTCTTTGCAAGATTTGAGATTCTGACACGTCGCTATTCTGACATATCTCCCGCAGAGCACGCTTTCAATATTTACAGGAAAGGGTTGCCTGAAGTAACTAGCCAAGCAGGAGAAGTTCATTTATAACCTTAAATAGCAGAGAGACTGACTTCCTGAATAAGGAAGTCTTATGTAAATAAACACATTTCACAATTCAACACATTGAGTGAACAACAAGTTTTTGGTTGCCTCAGGATTAGGATAGGCAAAAAGTAGGTAAGAGTGTTTACTATCCATCTTGATAAAGAATAGGACTTTAGAGAGAAACTGCTTAAAGTCAGTGTTTATTTCGATAAAAAACAGGCATAAAACTTGCACAAAATTGAGTTGCAAATCCTGCAAAAAGAATTTAAATGAAACAACCTAAACCACATGAATTCTTAATGGGCAGGAGTATCCGTCAGGAACTAGAATAAAGGAAGACACCAAAAACATCTTTCAAGTTACAAAATTGCCCATAAGAACGTCAGTAACTAAAGCCGGGAAACTCCTGTTGTCAACTTTGGCTTGCAACGGCAGTACCAGCAGCAATTCTTAGAGGAACCAGCAACCAAATAATTATATAAACAATTTGAGATGTAAACTGAAAACCAAGGAACGAAGAAAATCTGTCTGGTAACAAAATATATGTAATAAATGTAACAACAGGGACTAAAGTCATAGTTCAAGAGATGCAAGATTGCAACATAGCAAATACCCTTTCCTTTGGAATAAACCTCAATTTCATTAAACTGACGTTTTGCTTATGCCTCAAACCAAGTACCCTGAGGGACTGTTCACTGTACAGATTAATTTTAAGAACTACGTCAACGCTGCAACTCTTCTGTTGTCTTTTCTTTTTTTTCCAAATATTTTGTACAAGATTCAGAACAAAACGAACCCAGGTTAACACCTAAGAAATTATCCTAGTCTGTTGTCAGAGGGTAATGGGTAACATGGGGGATTTTTTTAAAGGAAGAAACTATTAGTCCCATGAGACACATATACAAAGATGTATAGGTATGGCACCTGGAAATTCCATGGCATCCTTCCGTTTTCTATAGTCTTTTCAGCAATGGCAATAATTAGTTACTACTTGTTGTCCCTTGCCCTTAAAAGATGTTCCCAATGCACACAACTAAATATTTACACTACCTCCCTTCACCCTCACTCCTGAAACAGCCCTTTTCTCCAGTGCACACAAAGTTGGACAATAATTCAGCACAGTCCATCAGCATCACTCATGCTCCTTCCTCATACTGCTCCATCCGTCTCCACACACATTTGGTAACTACCCTCTTACATGTGCAAATTTCTGTATCAGCAATTACCTCTATTTACAGTATTTCCAAGTACTAGCCCAACCATGTACTTGGTGATACTTGGGAGTATCAAGCCTATTCCAAGTGAAACAGAAGATCTAGCAGAGTAATGCCTTTCAGAACGGGGATCTGGGGCTACAGAAGTTACTTGGCCTTCCAGTCTTATCTGTTCAAGAATGTTCTGCTGTTCAAGACAAAATCCCTGAACAAAAAAAAAATAGAAAGACAGTTCTTCCTTCTTTGAAGTCTTTCCAGAAAAAAAAGTCATATATCTGGAGCTCTCCTGGGGTCAGAAAAAAAAAAAAGGGCAAAAAAAAAAAAGCAGCAGCCATTTGTATTTATTATACTTGCAATTGAGGAAAATATTATCACTTTTTCATCAAGGCTTCATTTGCATCTTCATAATCTTTCACAAGGAGAGAATCTGATTTTACCCAGTGACAGGGTGCGATGTAACACTGCTGCAGTGAAGACAGCCACAAAGGTACACTGAAAAGCACAAGTAGTTTAAATGGGGAAAATGTTTACAGCTAAGACTTAATCTAATCCTCACTTGATGGAGAAGGAAATAGTCACCTTTCCCTTGTCAAAATTAGACTTCCGATTTATAGATCCTTTTGACTGGGAACTGACACTTGGTAAAAGTTGCAGCTATTTATTTCTATTTTTAATGGAACCGGGAGCCTGGATGTCAAGATGAATGAAATCTACAGATGCAAATTGCAGAATAAAGCCCCAGGGAAAAGAAAAGAAAACAAAACAACCACCATCAGCCCTCCCGAAAAAACACAAAAGAACCAACAAAACAAAACACCTGTAACCCCTTTTTCACCTAGTTTGTAAGGAATTTATTCCCTTAAAATGACTCAATCATAAGAGAATACCAAAAAAAGCCAACCCCACCCAAACAGCAAAATTCAAAATCCATAGAGCTGATTTCCACAAACCTTAATTCCTGTGGAAGCTACAACCTAACTGTAAGAGAAACAGAGAAAACGGTGATGGCAAACCCAGGCTGGTAACCGGTGCAAAGCAGAGACTCTCTGACCCGAGGAGAGACCTCTCCATCCGTGGCCGAAGGCGGCCACATGATGCCGAGGAAGCGCGGCGAGGCTGGAGATCCCCCCTCACGTTCCAGAGAGGCTGAGCAGGGCTGGTGTCAGCGGGGAGCTCAGGCTGCCACCACATTCCTGCGGCACAGGCACAGGCCGGCCACCAGCCTGCGAGGCCACACTGGCTCCCACCGGGCTCCCTCCCGCCTGCCAGCATCCCGCCGGGCAGCGGGGAGCACGCAGGGCAGGCTGGGCCACCTCCTTCAGGGACAGCCTGCGTTTAGGTTTACCTGAACAGCCACGATGCTGTAACATAAATCTCCAGAACGTACGTCCAAAGTTCTGAAACCTTGTCCTATATCTGTACCCGTTTTGACATTTCCATGTTGTTGCACTTTGTATACTGAGGAAACAACAGCTACACTTTTCATTTCAGGGAAGATGACCTCAATGTATTCATATGAGATAAGCATATATAAGCTGGTATTAGATAAGGCAGTGGGGTGACTCCTCCCACTCCTTATCTCATGCCATGTACAAAAGTGAAACCTTTGTAAAAATGGTCCTTTACATTTGCCCGATAAAGCAAAACCATGCACACAAAAATCCTGGATGCCATCTCTAACCCTCCTAAGTAATTTTCCAAAGCTCCAGTTTATCTGCTTGAAACAAAAAGGAATCATTTCAGAAATGAATATATTTGGGCTTTTTGCAAGCAATTTTCTAAGGATATCTGTTTCTAAGGAAAAAAAAATGTACATAGCTTATATAATTAGATACAACTTTCGATATTATTCCAAGTAAGAATAAAGTACTTAGTAATTCAATTAAATTCAAAGTACATTATAGTAAGTAGTCACAGTGGTTTTGGAAAGCAAATACCTGCCTAATAAGTTTACTAGATCTATTATAACATCTCATTTCAAATGAGACTCCCCTCCCTTACTTCCATGAATGACCTCAACTATTCAGCTATCCCATCACTTAGAAAGAATAAAAAACATAGAAGAATAAGCTGGTTCAGATGAAAAACAAAAAAAGCCAGTTCAGAATTTTTAGGTGATAATTACATTAATTTCAGAAGGCCTATTTGTATCAATTCAGATAAAATAATTTATTATGAGCTGCACAGAAAATTAAATGAACTGACATATACACCATTCAATTATAAAATTTTCCAAATCAGATTCTGTGCCTTATTTACTGATAGGATAGAATACTGATAGAATTTCAAATACGAAATACCAGTAATGCAGAGCAAAACATTTAATAAAAACTGCAGATCTTTAAAAATAGTAATTTTTAATAGAAACCCACGAGTCGATTACAAAAACAAAGAGATCAGTAGTCGATGCAGCTATGCAGGCAAGAAAGAGAAACACGGTAGATTTATCCTGATTGTGAAGACGGAACAAAAAAAACAGTGTCAAAGGTAATAGAAAAGACTTACCATTCATGCTGAAAAGCTAGTTTTCAGAAACATATTGCTCCTAGTATTAATCCAACAGTTGATAAGGTATATTAATCTCTGCAAAATCAGTGCTTCAGTCTCTGAACACACTTATACACTAACTGGAAAGAGAGAGCACACAGAATCCAGGGAGCTGCTCTTCCTTACGAGCTCCTTGTGAAGCAAAAAAACTATGAAGCACAAGATACCAGTAGTAAACCAAAATCAATATTCAGGACACGATATTTGGTTTTTCTCATTAACTACTTCTGTTCTGACCAATGCTACCTATTCATGTCTAAAGCAACTCAAAATGGCAGGGGGGAAAAAAAAGCATGCAAACACCAGGAGGTTTTAAGATGTTCTCAATTATATCAAGCACTGGTTGTTTCCATGGCAACCTTAGACCAGAATTATCTGTTGACTTGTACCCAACTAGTAGTTATTCTAAAGCTTTAATCAATTCACACAATGTACTCTGTGCATTATTTCATATTTCAGATGTATTTTTCTCTACATACATATATAGTGATTATTTAGCTAAATCTCTGTAAGACATTCCGTGATATTTGAAAGTATATTGATACTATTTTGAATCAGTTAGAGACCAAATAATATTCCTTTGACTATTTATCACCCATCCATTTGCAATTTAGAGACTATGAAGATGACAGAAAGATGCAATAGTGGTGACTCTCCTGACCATTTCAGTTATCCAAGGTGTTAATGTGTTCTCTTATTATGCACAGAATTGGAAAATATTTCTATGAGTTCAAGAATAAAAGGTTCACACTGATCTTACTGTCTTTACATTCAAAACCAAGCAGCCTCATTCTCCTTTCCTTTCCCATTTCAATCTTTCAAAGAGCAACAAGCAACTACGAAAACAAAACAAAAATCAAAACCTCGGTTCCATACAGTTGCAAGCGGTCACAGTCAAGACATCTAAACCAAGAATGAAATGCATCGTTCTGATGACTACCATCACATCCCTTTCATCCTCTGGCTGTGCAGCACAACTGACCTGGTTACCAGTTCAGGCTGTACAATCACACGTGTGCTCAGGCAGCTTTTTAAAACAGATTCCAAGGCTCGTGGTGTCCTGAGCCACCTCTGCCCTACTGGATCCTGAGGATTTTACAAAACACATTCATTTTTTTCATGCATCAACCAAGAATCCATGGTACATTAGAAGAACCATATGCTTTACATATCAAAATAATGAAACAAAGACGTTAAAATTCAAAATTAACCACTGAAAAACCCTACGGCCATAGAGCACATGGCAAATTCCTCACACCCGCACCACCAGACGACTGACATCACAAAACGTCCACCCAACAAGCACCAGCTCCTTCCCCTCCAGCAAAGCCCCGGCTACAGCAGTAACTGCTTGTGAAAGGCCATACATAGAAACAGACCTCTTACAGGATTTCATTACAGCAGAAGGTATAAATATATTAACATTCATTTCAAATTAATTCTCTTGCAGACCTATACCAACAAAAAATCTGAGAAGTCACTTTCCAAACTTTTTTCAGGAGTTAAAAAGAGTGCTTTTGCCTCGAACTTCAAGAGTAATTCACGCTGTCTGCTATGGAGCTTCACCTAAAACCTTACACCAACATTTTGTAAGTTGCAGTGATATGGGCAGAATAGTTGAGAATATTCAAATATGCTTACGGGACAAACACCAGTATGTTTCTAAAGCACTGCTTATTCATTAAGCTTTCTGTAAAATTAATCTACAACCTGAATTCAGTGACCCTCAGGTAAAAAAAAAAGAACCCAAAACCAACCCGACCCCTCCCCACCCCCATGAAACACAACAAACCCAAAGCGATAAAACAATACTGTTTCATTTCTCGCAAAGAATTTTCACAATTATGTATTTTTCTTAAGATATAATTAGGAGCCCGTAGTAGACAGAAATATTCCTTCCACTGTACTCCTTATCTATCACTCCTTCAGCTACAGTGGTAGTGAAACGAGACTCTTGAAACTTAGACTTAGTCCATGTGTACCTACAGTATTTTTATTTATTATTTTTTAAAAATAAACTACAAATTGAGACTAAAGGTTTAGGATAGAGATTCAGAATTTCACCCCGAAACCAAAGCTACGTTATCAATCACCATTCAGCTACCAGCTCCGTAACTTTGGCTCACAAAAATTGCATGCAACCACTGTGCTTAATTATGACTTAAAATAGCATTCGCGGAACAGCCATTTTCACCATGTTTATCATCAAGAGACACGACAGTCCGTTTCCTCATCAGGCATGTCATACGAGGAAGCGTGCCTTAAATAGAGGGGGAAAAAAATAGTAGAGACTTGTACACAAACAGGTCACAATTTGTAAGTGTCAGTAGGTCAATACCATCTTTTTCTTCATGTTATATAAACAAAAATGCTCCAGTGTTATTTTTTTCAAATAGTTATTTACATAAAAAAGAGCCTCTACATAAACACAAGTATGTGTCTATTTTTACCAAGCTGAAAATATTTTGGAGAAGTGGAACTTCGGAATTTATGCACTTTCATCATTTATCTTACCAACAGAACTAGTTGATCCTTTCCCATCTCATTTGGGAGACCTAGATTGAATCTATTTTAGGTCAGTGCATTAACACCTTCCCCCCCACCCCACCCCCCATGTTTACTGCTTATCCTCTGAGAACAGATACATTCCCTACTGATATAATATTTTAAATTGCAAGCAGGGAGATGTATAAACACTGATTTTCTTCATGGTAACACTATGATGCTAAGCGTTTCCAATAAGGCCTATTATTCAACTGAAATAATTGTGCTATCTCAAATCTATCAATGAATCTTAAATGTGGAACAAAATTATCATCAATTACCATATTGTAACATTTTAAAATGAGTATCTAACCACAGAGACAATAATTGCTTTGCAAAATAATGCATGACTTATAAAAGAAAAAAATCAAAATGAAATGTCAATTTACTTAGATTGTGATATTTTTTGAAATCTCTCACTTATTACCCAAAACGCAATAATGAAGTTTTAATTCATACTATACTGTAAACTGTTCACTGATTAAGAAATTGAAGCTAATGATAGCCAGCATTCCCACACTAAATTAATGCGTAATAATTAAAAACAATTTTATACTGTTTATCACTGTATAGAGCATTCTGATGTATATATCCCTTAAAATACAATGATGAATGATAAAAAGCCCTACAATTAGAATTTTAATCTATGCAGCAATGCCTGCCTATTCCAAAGTTTAAACGTTACAATTTTAATGAGTTTTCTATTTCTGCTGAACTAGCTGATTTAATTTTAAAATAAAGGAAGTAATTTAGAAGTAAAAATTGGGGTGAGGGCTTACCAAAACAGGTCAACTGTGCTTTAAGAGAAAAGAAGGGACAAGGGATAAATTCTCCTGCCAGCCACCAGTCCACGAACCAGCTGCCCACCTCCCCCCCTGCCTGATGCAATACACTCTTCTCCAAATTAATAACTTCAGGTAATGAATTGTAAAATTACCCCCGGAACATATCACAGATCAGTATCCGTATTCGATTACAAAGATGCAAGTTCTTTACTCGCTACGGAAGCTGAAGAGCGAATATCAATAAAACAAACAAACCCCTCTACTTACTTGATTTGTCCCACAGGACCGCAAGTTCAGAGCACTGTTGGCTCTCATGTTCCAGAGCCGCTCTCTGTTCATGCGCACCACTCTTTGAATGCCTATGGAAAAGGCGATTAGCAAAACCTTCCAGCTTCTGCAGCGCTGTGGCCGTCCCCGTGCACTGGTTACAAGGTACCTCCTTCTGAGCTGCCATCTATACACGCCGCCGACTTTCACAAAAGCAAAAGGGAAAAAATCTAAAGGGCGCTGGACAACCCAGAGCCACTAAGAGCTCTGCATGTGTCAAACTTCCTGTATGCAGTGTTTTCTAACCACTACTCTCTTCTACTTCCTGTTAAGAAAAGCTCTATAATGTACTGGTTTATACTTCTAAAAGTCTCTTTTCATATCAATCGAAAAGTGTTTTTATTAAAAAAAAAACGCAATAATTGCTCTAGCATGTGTTTTCACAGCTTTTTAATACATCACATATTTTATATTTAAATATATATTTTATGTTAAAATACTATAAACAACTTGTTCAGAAGTAAAGATCAGAAGACAGATATTTATTTTTTTTAATTTACCACAACCATGCGTGAAAAAAAGAAAAGTGACTATTCTGCAGTTCTTGCCCTGTTACCAAGATGGAGTACTACCATCATCATAGCAAACACAGCCAGCTGTCATCTAATCATTAGTAATCTCATGCTTTCAACGAAACAACTTTCTAAGCAAGGAGGTTATGCTAAAACCACTGAAGAAACTACTGTTTTATTATTGGGGAGGGGGAGTATTACTTTCCTCCTTTGAGAAAAATCAAACTGAAGAAGCTGAATTGTAACATACATGTAAACATGACTGCATTATACTTATCCAAACTGGGTTCTGCTCACTCCAAGAATGAACCAAATACATTTAACTTCTTCAGGAATAAAGTACCAGAACGACCAGCGTTGGCAGATCCTTATCTAGCAGCATGCTCTCCCGGCCCCAAAGACAGCTGGAAGGAGAGTCACAAAGTCACGGTCACCAGCTCCTGATATTGCTTATGTAAAAGCGTTGCATGCAAGTCTCCTGGAATTGCGTAAGAATTTTTTTTCATTCACAAGAAATTCAAGTATTTTTAACTGTAGACTAAGTTTAGAAAGCACCATTTTTAATGGCACAAAACACAGGGAAAATAAATTGAAAGCTGTATTTAACATTAAATTATATTACTTTGCAAATTATGTAATTTTGCATGCTTACAACAGGTAATTCCATATTTATTTTTTGTGTGAAAACAATACCACATACATTAGGCAGGTTTCGCAGTATACTCTGCACATATAAGAAGTGGCTTCTTCAAAAATGTAGGCTATTCTTAAGAAAGATTGAAATAACTTTTCCCAATCTGTCTCCTGTCTTACAGTCAACACGTGTTAAAGACATACCTCTCATTTTTCACCACCATACTTCTCACTGAATAGTTTTCAAATGTCAGCAGAAACCATCCTTGGACATTGCATAACTATTTCATAACAGCTCCATGCTCCACAAAAAACCCCCATGATGACAAACTGCCTATGATAACGATAAAACAATAAAAACGAGAGGGACAGACTTTCTGGATTTGGCTACATTTGTCCTAACAGGCACTTCCAGAGTTGTTGGAATCAATCAACACAAGAGTTTAAAATTCTAGACTCCACACAAAGCCCAGAAATGCCCTTTGCTGCCAGGCTCCAGATATACTCTGGAAATGTAATTTCTTTTTCCAGCACCTGTCAAAAATGTCTAAATGCTTACATTTTACACACTGGTCTCCAAATCAGGATGAGCACTTGCTATCTTGTTGGTGATGGGGCTGCTCTCCCTGGTAAAGGTCTGGTGCTATAACCTTCCCCGAATCCCATTACAGGTCCTTTTCCACCTTACGCTTTCCAGCCTTTTACCTGCTTTGTTGTAGGATCACCACTGACTTCCTTGCCACCCTGTTGGTTCAAGGCTCTGCTGACAGAAACAAGAGCTAGCGAAGACCATGGGGATCTGTTTGCTTTATAAGGGGTCACAAATAGGTAGAGAGGATATAGAAGATATATTATGTGCCATATATAACCAAGCACTTTATGACAGAGTAATGCTATGCCACCTTCCATACAGCAGTATAAGAAATAGACAACAACAGCGTGATTATTTCCCGTCTGGTGATCTGCTTGGGGCTAGAAGAGCCCCTCTGGAATTGTTCAGCTGTGCTCCCCTGTAGCTCACTGCAAGTCTCTGGGCATCCAGGGAATCCTTCCAAGAGACTATTATTTTTCTCTGACCTTGGCTGTTTTCTCCTGTAAACAAAGCTACCTGGTACGATGGTGTGCTCGTCTTGTCCCTCTCCTCTCCCATGGTTCTAAGCCTTTTACATGACTGTCGCCTTATCTTTCACACAAGTCTTCAACAAAACCATTTTATTTCCCAGATGTCAAAGAGGGTAATTAACAAAATTCACATCACACTATGTAACCCTCTAGAGTTAATGGACAGATGAGGGAACTGCTAGAGAGCAACTCTGCCCACCAAAATTCAGAGCTCTGAATGCAGCCAAGTGACCAACCTGGACACTTGAATTAGGTGCCAAAAACCAGAAGCAGAAATATCCACCCTCTGAGACCACAGAAGTGAACTGGGTGAAGTAAAAACAGGTTATCAAAAAGGGATTATTAAAAGATATCTTAAGAGAAAACCTGGATTTGTGAGAATTTTACAAACTACTGCCAGTGAACCCTACTATAGAAGTTCTTCTCCACATGCAAAAAATGGAAAAGAAAATACTGTCATATTTATACACAGATAGTAATAAAATTTCCTAATCTCAGAAATTTTTGACATTGATTGGCATTGTGGAATGATAATACAAAATACAAAAACCACACTGACTTTCTGTGAAGCCCACACGCCACACGGACTTTTACGTTTCCATATGAATTCCATGATTTTCAAAGGTGGAATGTCCTATTTCCTTTTGTCTCATCTTTCATTTTGCTGACATACGAGTCTCCAAATCAATGCAACATTAACTTATCCACATCAAGGATTTTCTATGTTACATATGAAGCACAGAGTCCCTAAGCTCCAACAGAGTAGTTTACAGCCCAAAAGCTCAGTAATCAGCAATGGATGATGCTCTGTCAAAGGCAAAATTCTGTGGCTCTGTTTGTCTTAGGATTTCCACTGACTAGCCAGCAATGCTTTTCCTTAGAACAGTTTGTAAATCTTTAAACACAATTAAATGCTTATACAGACGTGCAAACAGACTAAAGGTCCTCTTACTCATGCTCCAAGCTGGAAGAGGAACCCGAGCCAGCTTTGACCTAAAGCTGTGCAGTGCTTTTGGTTACGCTTGTACGTCCTCCCCAAAGAGCAAAAGCTGGCCCTACACCACCCACACCATGAACATCCAGATGTTCCAGAACTACCCACTCTGTGCAGCAAAAGTCAAATCAGCTGTGTGTACACCTCTGTGCACAGGTACGACCCATACAGAATCAGGCCTGACGAAGAAGCATCTGATCTTCACAGAGTAACTTTTGCTCTATAGACAGTCTCTGTGGCCCAGGAAACCAGGTTATGGAAAAATAGCTTACTTAAGTTATTTAGAAAAATTAATGCTTGAAGATATTAAGACCAGCCAGTTGCCATTCAGGTCTACTATTAGTTTCTGCAGCCGGGCACTGTTGAAAATACCCTCTTTGTTCATACTTATTGCAAAATAAACCCAAACTGCCCAGGCTACACAGTGTATGTGCTACCTGCCAGGGAGCTCACAACCCCGGTGCCTGAACGAACATCATCAGCACATGCGCTCAGTGCCGGCACGGTGGTGCCCTTTGCCTGCAAAGCTCCATATCTTCCAAAGTGCTCCCAAACACACTCAGTTCAAACCAGCTAGGCTTACAATTCAAGGAAAGTGTTAACTACATAGGAAAATGTAAGAGTTGCTTCAACGTTTTTAATCGGTTTCTAAAATTTCCGTTCTACAAGAGATAACGAAGCTCCAACTTCTCCTTGCCACCAAAGTCAACACTGAAACGTTAAGAATTTCCTCTAGGCAGAAATTTTATTTTCACTAAATTCTAGCCACTAAATTTTGGCAATATTTTAAAATTAAAAATTAAAACACCTGGAGAGGTGGGTAAGAGATTCAGCTATGAAGGTGAACATTACATGTGTAAGTTATAGTATTTTCATAAATAATGTTTCAGTAAAAATTTTTAAGGTACTCTCTTAGAACTTTGTAAAAAACAACATAATGATGATAGCCACAGAAAAGGGCTAACAGTGTGGTACTCTTACCTGAAAAGGTAACAAAACCATTTATACTTTTTCTGATGGCCACCCCATAACCTTGTGTGCATCTCTCAGCAGTTGATGCCCAGTGTATATCTCTCTCAATCGTAAGTAACAACACACAGCGCTATAACCCAGCCACAGACTCTTTCAGCTTCTTGCTGAAAAAGAATCAGGAAATAGTGTAACTACGTGGACAATTTCTTTTTAATAATCTCTGCTAAAACATCATTTCTCAATTTCTAAGCAGCAATTCTACCCTACTAGCCAAGCCTTAAAAATGAAGGATTAAGAAAGAGGGTACCCTCCTTCCCTCAGAGAGCCTAGATGGTTGAGTAATGACATGATTTGTACAGTCCTGCTTCGACTGAACGCAGAAAAATGCCCACATTATAATTTTAAAATATTTAAGATGTTTCCCAAGTAAAGTTACTGTGAAATTCCTGAATTTTAAAGAAGTATAAAATAGAAAAACATCTTAAAATACAGCACATCTATATATTTTTGAAATGTATTTATTTTACTCCTAGGATCTAATGCCATAATAGTTAGTTTCATACACAAAACTGAAATTCCCTCACACTAAGTCAAAACTGTGTATTTCTTCTCTAGTGTTTAATTAAGGCTAACTTTTAATAACTTGCAATCAAAACCATATAGGAGTTTAAGACAGTTAACTGTATTCCTTGACAGGACACCGAAAAATGGATCAATGATGCAAAATAAATTTCAAATTACCTACAGCTAACTAAAATCCAGGTCTTAATTCCAAATCTTGAAACTTAGTATTTTCCTGGTTGCCTATGAAGCTGAGTCTCAATCTGCCTGTTTCTTTAAGGGCTAAATAAAAATATTCTTTTCTATCTTCTTATTTTAGATATTTAAAATTAGTATTTCTCCTTTTCAGTGCTGGCCTTCACCTGCAAGTGAAAAAAAACACACTGTGACATTTTCTGCTAATTATTTTGTTTGTAATCCATGGAAAAATAACTTCTAAATGCATAATAAAGATCTTTTTTCTAGAGATTAAAGAAAGTTTATTTATTTGCTTTACAAACTGATGGCTTGATAAAGCACATCTTTTTTCCTATTTATTATTTATTACAAAAGGAGTGAGCAATTATTTGATACAAAGTGTTAGTGAGGGTTCCTCCATTTTTAAGAGCTTGAGGATTTTGCTGAATTTAGCAGGTCTCTTATTTACCAATAAAATATTTAAGTTGAAAGATGCAGCCAACACATTTAAGAAAAAGAAAATAATTCGTCTAATTTTGAATTAGAAAATACAAGCTTATAAGCACTTAAGAACTCTAGAATTTGTTAAATAATATATACTAAAGAACCTAGAGTGTTCTGTGCTATAAGCCTGAAGAAGTATGTGATATTTTTCTATTTGTTATGTATAACTTGAGAGAAAAGGACATAAAGCAAAGTATGCAAATAGCCATTTCATAACTAAAAAATAAAAGACCATTTTCATCCGAAATTATGTAATTAAACACAATCCACTTTGAGTCTTGTCAGGCATGCATATTTCAGAAAGAATTACAGGTAGAAAGAGAGGCAGAAAAAGGCTTCTTGAAAAAGCGGATGTATTTTGATTTTCACTATATATCCAGCCCCGTGGCACTAGCTTGCATTTCTTTTTAAACACACAGAAGGAAGAGCAGTGTTTGCTAATATGTTACAGATTTAATAGCTTTCCATTTTGAAACAAAGATTTTTTTTAAATGTATATAAACACAAACAACTTCACTGTTTAATAAAACACAAGAAAGCAAACCCATGCAGTCTTATGTACCCTTATGTGTACGTTTTTTCTAGAAAGGTTAACCCTCACTAGAGAGCCCCTCTGAGAGCAGTACTAAGGCTGGGACTGCAGCACTTCTATAAATAGGACTGCCAAGAGGAAGTTGTTGCTATGGAAATGCTGGTCATATTTCTATTTTGACTCAGTAGACCTCTACTGGCATCTACCGTACACAAGCTTAATTGCAGCAGACATCTAATAGCTTCGTCTCTCATCAGGAAGTACAAATTAAGACTCGCATAGTCCAACCGTATTGTTTATTCTTTATCCATGATGATACAAAAGGAATAAAAAAAAAAAAAAAAACAACTAAGAACTTGGGGGGGAAGGAAAAAGTCAAATTCAACATCTGATTTTTCATTTGCAGGCAAAAAAAGCTCACACTCTCCCCGTCAGTCTTCTTGTCAAAATTTGACAAATTAATCATTGGAGATTATGTGATTTTCCACATACATATACCATGGCAGCAGATCAAGTTGCCTCATTTCTGTCAACACATTATCTGGTTATTTTTAAGTCAAATAGCTTGTGGCCATAGTCCCAAATCTAGTGCTGAGAAGAAGAGGACAGAGAACTCTCTCATTACAACCCAAATCTTCCACAAAACTGTCCAACTGTCCACCAAAGAGAACCGGATTCCTCTCCTCTCTAACATGGCTTCTTCCTCCTTGCTTTTCTTACAGCTTCCTTCAAGATCATGTGCTCGCTGGTGCTTACAGTTTGTATTTTCACATTGCAAGAGAGAGGTTTTCAGAATGTGAATTAAGATTATACAAAAGCTCCATACTAAAACAAAGTTTAGCAAAGATCCATTTTTGAAACAGCTGCTTTCACATAAGTACAAGAAATCTGAAATCTGCTTGGTCCGTGCCCTTCCAGATCATGAACTACTCAAAATAACCCTTCATAGTTACTCCATAGCACTATTTAGGATAGTTTGACACACAATCAGAAGTTTTTTTACAAATCCTGTCACTTTTCAGCAAAAGAGAAAGTACCCAAATACCTGCATAAGTGGGTTTTGTTAAACTTGCATAAATTAGTTGTCTGCCAAGACTAAGTAAAATGCTCTTGTTTTTGGACAAATGTGGTCTAGAAAAAACAAGTAAATATATGGACTTAATTATACTAAAATTCAAGGTTAAACGTTGAAGAAATTTAGCACATGACCTCTGGAAAAACTAACAGCAGACACAGGTTTTGATCCACTGAAATTTACCACAAAATATACTCTTGATTAGTAATAAGCATAAATGTGATATCCATCAAAATAAGATTAATTGCCTGAATTAGAAGAAAAACAGAAAGCTTCAGGCTGATGAGCTCTACTTTTTCTACAATGTGCAGGTTTGGTCTATCTTTCTTCGGTTTAGCCACTTAGCTGTATTAAGGAATTGTCCCAGAAGAGGTACATTTATGTTTGAAACCCCCTGCTCAGGACAAATTAAGCATTACGTATCCAGAGTCAAGAATGCCTCATGTAAATTAAACCTGAGAGATCCAGGGTCACATTTACAGCTACTTCTTGATGTGGGATAACGGGAAGAAGTGAAAGAAGGGACAGTAGTAAAACGCTCACAAAAACTTAAGTCTTGTAGATAAAAATTCTTCACTACGGTAGTAGCTACACTCTACTATCAGAATCTGTATTGTACGGTAAAAGACCAGAATGATAAATACTAGAGTAACAAGAATCACTTTAGTACCTCTTTCAGGAAGCCTGTCTCCATTTAAAATCACGAGCACATTCCCTAGAGGAAAAAAAAAAAACAAAACAACAAAACAAAAGCAACCAACTCCACTTTGAGCTAAATATTTTACATTAATATTTTTGTTTTCCTCCAAAATTGGAGTGCTCCTCCATTATATGACAGTTAGGTCCAATTAGGAAAATATCCAAATAAGAAAAAAAGCAAAATCAAAGTTACTTCATTGGAAGGGATAGTGCTTTTTCATAGAATGAAAGAGTACAGAGTGCAAATTAGAATACAGTAGTGGCTTTCATAAAGTATGGTCTAAAGTACAAAACATCTGGTCATGTGATGCGGAGATGCACGCGCCTCTACTTGTATTAGGACCAGATCCTGTATCCCTGTGCCTTACTGCTAGACTACAGCCTCCCCTGGAGCGTCCTGCTCCTTCCACTGCTACCAGCCTGCTCAGCTTCAGGTGTTCTACAAAAAACAGGAAAAAGACTGAATAAGTAGAAATCTAGCACTCTGCCACACAGCAGCTAGAGGGGAAAACTGGCATTAAAAGAGAGGGGGTGCTGCTGGTCCCAAGACAAGAGGCTGTAGAGCGTGTAAGAGGATATTTTGAAGTTTGTTAAATGCTCAGAAAACAGGACTTCTCTATATACTGAAATTAATTACATTGGGTTTACACAATTTATGTTAGTCTGCACGTAAATGAAGTAACAAATGCCATCTGCTGGTTTAAGACCAAACAAAGTGTGAGGTGCAAAAACTGTAATACTGAACACTAAGTTTTAAAGGTACTCAGTCATTCATCTGCAATGTCTTGTATAAACACAACTACCAGGGGTCAGTACTGGGTCCAGTCCTTCAGTATATTCATCAATGACCTGGATGAGGGGATGGAGTGTACCCTCAGCAAGTTTGCTGACGATACAAAACTGGGAGGGGTTGTTGACACGCCGGAGGGCTGTGCTGCCATACAGTGAGACCTGGACACGCTGGAGAGTTGGGCAGAGAAGAACCTGATGTACTTCAATAAAGGCAAGTGTAGGGTGCTGCACCTGGGGAGAAACAACCCCAGGCACCAGTACAGGTTGGGGGCTGACTTGCTGGAGAGCACCTCTGAGCAGAAAGACCTAGGAGTCCTGGTGGACAATAGGATGACCATGAGCCGACAACGTGCCCTTGTGGCCAAGAAGGCCAATGGCATCCTGGGGTGCATCAGGAAGAATGTGACCAGCAGGTCAAGAGAGGTTATCCTCCCCCTCTACTCTGCCCTGGTGAGCCCCCATCTGGAGTACTGTGTCCTGTTCTGGGCTCCCCAGTTCAAGAGGGACAGAGAACGGCTGGAGAGGGTACAGCAGAGGGCTACAAAGATGATTAGGGGCCTGGAGCATCTCCCTTATGAGGAGAGGCTGAGGGACTTGGGCCTTTTTAGTCTAGAGAAGAGAAGGCTGAGGGGAGATCTGATCAATGCTTATAAATACTTAAAGGGTGGGTGTCAAGAGGACAGGGCTGGTCTTTTTTTCAGTGGTGCCCAGGGACAGGACAGGAGGAAATGGGCACAAACTTGAATATAAGAAGTTCCACCTAAACATTAGGAGGAACTTCTTCACTTTGAGGGTGGCAGAGCACTAGAATAGGCTGCCCAGGGTGGTGGTGGAGTCTCCTCCTCTGGAGACATTCAAAACCTGCCTGGACACATTCCTGTGCAACCTGCTCTAGGTGGACCTGCTTTGGCAGGGGGGTTGAACTAGAATCTCCAGAGGTCCCTTCCAACTCCATGTGATTCTATAACTAAATAAGTCAGCTTTTTTAGAGGGAAATAATTCACACACCAACTTGCTCATTACTGGCTATTTTTCTTAGTGAGGTAGCAACAAAGTGCACAGATCTTATTTTTTTCCCTCCTATCTGTGATGGGTTCTCATTTATAAATTATAATTTATACCCAGTTCGTTTCATGTAAGGTGAATTTATTTATTAGCAGTCCAGATATATTCTTAAATAGTATATGCATTTGGATATAACAGAAATCATTTACCAAGTTAAAAAAAAAACAAACAATTTAATATGAAACATTTCCCTTTTGCTATTTATGAATGTGTTTTCCGGCTACCAGAAAGCAAACGGGCCCTTTAGTTCTCAGTCCATAGTATCCTTTGGTGATTCCCAAGCGTTACTTTACAATAAAGGCCAAACCAACTAATGCTCAGATGGGTATCTTGAAATTGAGAAAACTTCTTACTGCAAGATGCAACTGCCAGTAGGCAGAGTGGTCAGCAGATCTATCTTTCACTCTTACTAAGAAAGAGAGAAAACACATGACTAAAAATACATTTAATTTATTCTAATATTTGTTTAAAACACAGGAAAGCATAAAGCACTTTCCAGGACAGAAACATTACAAGACTAAATGCATAGTTGTCCCTTTCCTTTCTTTTTCTTAATTTAAACATGCCAAGATGCTGTTTCACTTGGTATTTATTAATGCAAGTAAAGACAATTTTAAGAATAATTAAGAATTCATAAAACAAATTACTAGAAGTTGCTATATATATGTCTTTATTCACAACACAGAACTCAGAGAAAAGCTTTAGAAGCAAGTATGGCTAAAAAATACCATTACTTGTAATTCTCGGAACAAAATCAAACAATTCCCATGGCATGCCAGCTCAGCACGCAGCATGAATGACAGCAAAGATACAATCCCTCCATACTGTATCCTCAAGCAGCCACAACCTTGCAATCGCATTTTTGCTCTCAAAGCAAAAGGATTGAAGATTTTTTTTTTAATAAGATCAAAAGAAACCAGTGATGTCCTTCACCAGCTTACAGAGAATAAGTTACAAGCTGTGCTGAACATGCAAATTTTGCTTATTTTTACTGCAAAATCAGTGCTTGATAATACATAACATCTATATTCCAAGAAGTTTGACAATTCTGAATTTTGTTTAAAAATCAAAGATTTTCTTTCCAATAAGCAGGTTCTCATGATGTTGGCTAGCTCTATCATAGCCCACCCTATTAGACTGCACAAAGAACAAACTTTTCCACAGTTCAACAATATTTAAATTTATTTTAAAGTATTTACTTTCTGAAGTGTAATATAAACTTTAAACTGACAGATAAACAACAGCAAATATTCTTGAAGTTATTTTTTAACTAGATACAAGAACATCCATTAGTTGTAACTGCATTTATCTTTAATTTGCTTTACAAAGAAATAGGAGCAAACAATAATTAAAAAAACATCCTGAAAATCACTGTACTTCATGCTGTGAAATGCCACTAAGAGCTGCTTCTCACAGTAGGTCACCTCAAAGCACTGACACTCAACTCCACATTCTCCTCAACAAGGATATTGCAAGACTCCTTCTGGACCACTGTTATCCAAAGAATTCCCCAAACTTGTATTCAACCAAAATTTGACCATGCAATTATCTTTCCCTTTGCCTGCTGAGCTAATGAACTTAACAGCTACTGAAACTTTTGCAGCACAGATGCAATGCATTTGGTACTGAACAATATTAACTATTAACTATCAAAGTTCACTCTCCAATTTTCTTTCAACACATTTCTATTTCTGGTATTTACAGAAATGAAACATTCACGATAATGTAAGTCATCTCAACATACACACACCTTTAACTTCATTCTCACCTTAGTCTCAAAAGCCAGGAGACCTACCTGATAAGAAATGACTGTCACAGACCCAGGAGCTAGCAATTCCCAGGGCAATGAGCTTTCAATCTTGCTCTGACCTTCCACAGATTAATTATAAATTGCTTAGGCTCATTATGTGATGACTGCATGCATGAAATCAAGCCAAGAAAGCCAAGAAACTGTTCAAAGACAGGGGTTTTTTGTTTGTTTTTGAGAGATGCCACTGGTATTGCTTTTGATTCGTCCTGATCAGCAGAAATCTTCAAAGAGAACCCACCCCAGATTGCACACAGGAAACCTACGCAGGTCACAATTTGAGAAATGTGACAAGTGATAAACGTCCAAATATTTTCATCCTTAAATGAGAGATCTCTGCCAAAAAGTCTGGAGTCACAGAAATGTGCATGTCTGAAATAACTGACAGCTTCACCACACACCTCCACTGCAGACTGCACACAGGGAAAACAGAGAATTTGCCTACACAGGCCTTTGCCATTTGGGGGGATTCCTGATAATGTTATCCTTAATCTTCCAGTGATATGGGCACCCTATTCATGTTTACTGCTAAAAAAAAAAAGTTTTGAATATTCCTATTTTGCATAGGTAAAGTCTACCTTATGATAGCATTATGTGGTCCCTTCTAATTTCTGGGAAGCAAAAGTCCCTCTAATCAGGCAGAGCTGGAAGACATGTTATCTCTTGAATATTACCTTAATTTACTTGAACCACTTTGAGAAAAATGCCTAAAATTTTCTAACTAGCCAGAGACTTCTTTTCTTCTTCCTGGAAGAATAAACATGTTTCACTTCGAGCTGCTCTCAGATGCTTATAACTTTTCTTAACAACCTCAATACAGAGTTGTTATTTCTGGGAGTCACATGGCATGTGGGAACATTCTGGTTTTCTTCCAATTCCTCTCAAGTTAAACTCTACTCAAGAAAATTGCCAAAATGAGGTACCAGCTGCAATACATAGGGCGAATTTTCAAACTTATTTGTACTGTAAGATCCACCTCCCTCCACTCTTGCAGGAAGGGGGTAAAAACGCATGGCATCCCATGTAAGTGAAATATCAAAATAACGTACTTCGTAATTGCAATTACTGAGCCCTCTCCTCACCCTTCTTATATGATAGAAAAACCCCAATACTTAAATTATGCAGAAATGAAAGCCTCAATGAATACTTATCTGAAGTGAAAACAACTGCTTATATGTTATTTGGTAACCTACTTTGACTTTTCCATTCCTTTGCCTCTGTAAAGATGACACTTTCAGAAGAAAATATCAACTGATTTGTCAGCCAAATAAGGCAAACAATGTATTATTGCAATTTCTGTAAACACTGCTAGTACCTAATTTTTCTGAAAAGTTGTGAAAGGTTAACAACACTAATATGCTGTCTAATGTAACTCTGCATGTTTCCTGGAGGGTTTTGTTGGGCATTCAGGATGTCAAACATAGCCAAATTCTGGAGATGAATGGCTTTTACGACTCCATGTTGAATGCGATTATAAGTTCTACTCATGTTGAAATCTACATTTGAATTACCTTTTCAGGTACATTTTAAATCCATGCAACCCCTACTATATCCACCGAAGTAAAATACTGTTTTGGCACACTGAATACAGTTTTTTAAGAACATTTCAGAGGGTAGAATGAATAGATAGGTCCTGGAAAACACATCAACACGGGCACATATTACTTTAGTTCTTAATGATCCAATTCTGAACATCACAAGGCGCTAAGGATGTTGCAGAGCTAAAATGCACATATGGAAAGGTGGCTAGAAAGGCAAAGGAGGAAATAGGCAGGAAGCGATCATGAAAGAAATTATTTTAACTAACTCAAATCGTGCTGCTCTTCCCTTAGTTAAAACAAAAGCAGCACTAGAAGACTCATTACTCATCTGGATTTTGCTAGCACTTAATAACCTGATCACTTTTTGTTCTTTCTGGAGATTCACTTGTCACAATCACTGGATTAAGTACATCTCTGTAGCGTCCTTATTATCTTCAGTTATAAGTTCATTAAGAACCTCTGTCCATGAGCTAATTAAGAGTAGATTAAATACAACAGTAGTCCATACTCCAGTAATGATGACTGCTTCGGTAACTCTAAATTACACCCACCAGCAACTGGACTAGTCTGTGTGCAGCAACAGCCCCTACAGAGAAGAGTATTCCAAACCCAGTAAAAATATACCATACGGATGTCAAGCTCTGAAGGTATCTTATCTCCTCATTTTGTGTAGGGTAACCCAACTCAAACTCTAGGAACAGAGCAGCGTACTCCCATAGTTGAAAAGCTACACCACTAGTTCAGATTCAAGAACAGTTTTTAATAAAAGCACCTCATTAAGGTTCATCACCACCCTCCACCAACACTGTAGCATTTAAAATTGTATATAGTTCATCAATCTGTTACTTCACAGAATTAACAAAGCAGACTTGGCACATTGTCCAAAGCAAATACAGGATATCAAATTTGTTTCCACCTTCTCTTACGTTTGCTTCACATATATTCACTTGGATGTAGCTTATTGAGTTCCTTCCTACAACTCTACCCAGCCTACACAGAAAAGATTTATAAATCTAACCTAAACCAGTTTCTCTTACTCCTTAATTACAACAACTTCAGCTAGAAGATCAAAGCTTTACACTTTGCTGGAAAACTAGCAGCCCCACAGCCATTCATGTTGAAACACAAAGCTTCTCTTCCTTCCTTCCTCAAAGGAAAAATAGATATGTATATACTCACCCTAACAAAAAGAAAAGAAAATCTGATATTCTGGGTACAAATTTTGTTCTACTTAAAGCAATGAGCTCAAGGAATACAGATAAGAAAAGCATACTTTCAACAGAACCCCAAACAAAACCATAGCTAACAACCCTGATAACAAAATGCTGGCAGTCACCTAGAATAGATATGAAAATAGCAGGGCAAGAAACTCTGCATGAACCTTTAAATCCTCTCCTTGTCTACAGACAAATTCTTCTCAATACTATAAAAAAATGCAACCCTTGTTTCTTGGTAAATATTTTAATTCTGAACATCATATATAAGCATCATTACATGAATATGTATGATATGCAGTGGTTTTGAAAACCTGAATATCTCTCTTCCTCCCTATCAATTGGCCTGCTTTTACTAAAATTATTTTATGTCACTCCCTTAAAGGAGTGACTTCACATCTGGAGACACAGGTAACACAGACACGACTGCAACACAGCCATTTGGAAGCCAAGAAGGGGCCACATACATCCCATACAGTGTGCAGCGAGACCAAGCTCAGATATTCTCTCTGCCTTTCTTCAAAGCATCTTCTTTCACCCTTGGTTTTGCAATCAAATAGCTCTTTGATACAATTTTGTCCCACATATTATACATTCAAATATTTTTCAGTTCAGCCTGACTGCTCAATATGCCAAAATTTCTAATCATACATTCCATCTGTTTTCATTAATTTATAAGTGTAGTCTAAAAATAATTGCTAGCCTGAAATTTAATCTAAAACTAAGGTTTAAATATGGAAACAATTTCAAATAAAATTGACTGTTCTTTGTTTAAATTAAAAATAGGACTTATTTTAGTGTTTCATATGCATAAATTGGCATCCTCAAGTTCAGTGCTGTTAAATCTTTTTTTTTCTGCATCAGCCAAGAAAATGGAATAACATCAGACTTCTGGCAGTAAACAATTTAAATTAGCAGACATATTACAGATTAAGTAAAAGTACACAGAAACAAACGCCACATTTAATAAGATCTGATTTTTGTTCTAAGTCAAATAAACCCCAAACTAGGGCTTCCTAAGAAAATATCTTGGTCCAAAAGAGTGAAATAGATCTTTTAAAGATATGATAGTAATATTTACACCAGCAACCTTGAGATTAATTACTGATGTAATAAGTTGAAATATGAAAGATAAAGGAAACTGTGTTTTCTTCTTTGCTTACAAGTAATTAGTGCACTGTTAATACACAGCTCAAAATTAAAATATTTTCCTATTCTCCACCATTAAGTGCCCACTTCAGAAGAACTACGATACAAACATGGATAACATGATAATATGATATTAGAATTCACCAGAATGTCTCTGACACTCAGTCAAAAACAAAGATTTTGCAACAGAAATGGGGGGGGGGGGGGGGGCGGAGAGAGGAGAGGGGAAGAAAAAAAAGCAGAGGAAGGGCTAACAGGCAAGGAATGGAATCCTGACGCAAGACTGCATTAGGGAGCTGACACAGGACAGAGGGAAAACTCTGTGAGCTAAGGAAGGATGGAATGAGGGCTCTGCCTCTACTACTGCCACTGGAGGCAAAACTTGCATTTGAGTGTAAGGCATAGAACAAGAAAAGGCATCTTCACCAGCATTGTCTCAAACGATTAGAATAGTTTTATTCTCTCAGATAAAAAAATAAAAAAATTCAGGTGCCAACTATAGCCTAAAAACTAGGTGCCAACTATAGCAAAACTTTTCCAGATGAAAAAGAGGTCTGCTCTATCACTGTTCATGGAGAAGAAGAAAAAAGCCTAGCCCCTCACTGCCCTAATTTTTCAGCCATTTAAACTTAAAGGACAACATTCCATGTTTATATACAATTCCACTGTTAAGTCCATTTTAGACATTAATTTTAGAAGGTCAAAGGCCAAAAACTGATTCAATACAATCTCATTATCTCTACTCCTTTCATTACAATTCTCAAACTGAAATGAAAACTGAGTTTACTTACTGACTGCCAACTGTACATAAATGAAAGATGAAACACCTACTTCTCTAATATTCTTCAATATTTTAGTGACTTCTGACTTAGCAATAGCTGACTCGGGGTATGAACACCAAACTACAGATAGACTTTGGGCACACTGAGAAAAAAGAATGCCTCAAACACTAGCAATAGTTAAATATGTTTTGTCATCCTCCTTAATTTATACCTGATGTTACTACAGATACTGATTGAGTTGTTTAAGTTGTAAAATTTAGTGGCTGCAGCATCACTAACATGTTGATGTCCTTATATGAAATAATAATTTAAAAGAAAATCTGACACTGGGGTGCTATCTCTTCAGCCAAAGAGAAGACTGCAGCATGAAGAGTGACTCCAGAAAAGCCCCACAGCACTACTGCTGTTTGGCTCATACGCTCAGCAATGAAAATATCCACAGTCTATTGTGGATTCTGTTTGTCAGTGTTTGTCACCTAAGGGTACTCCCTTGGATCCCAAATTATGATGCAGTTCAGACTGCAAAGATAATTAACGTTCCTTTATCATGTTTTGTTAAATACTGACATCATCTCTGTGGTGCTGCTTGCCATTGGTATTTTTGTCTTTGTAACTCTCAGACTGAATTACTACAAATGGCAATTACAGAGTTTTACGCTCAAAAGCCAAACTACAATTAGTGTACAACACAACTGCATAGTCAGATGCAACCATGAAACCAACCAGTTCAGTAACATTTCATCTGCTTTCCTTAGATTTATCTGTCTTGTTTTACGCTGCCTTCAACCTAGAAAATACTAAAATTCTTCACAGTCTTGGAGACTCTTTCTTACTTCTGTCATTTTCGTGACCACAATAATGTGGCGACATGAGATCCTGCTAGAAAAGTCCTATATTTTAACTTGGACCACATGTGGCGGAGACAGATCTCAACTGACCATTACAAAAGAAATACTAACTTACACATAACTTTTGAGCCACGACTCCATGATTACAGAGGAAGAAAGGTGAAGACTGTTTGCTTTCCATTAGTCAATATATTTTTAGTAAGAGACATTTAATTTGTTTTGAAAAGTTTATGATATACACATCAGCAAACTATAACTATTTCTTTGGTATTGAATGTAAGTCCACAAAGAAAACATTTACAAAACAAAATACCACACTACAACTCTGAGCTCATGACTTACAGCACACATCGCATTTTCCTTTGCGATATCAGAACATTTTCAGGACCGAAATGAAGATGATGGAGTCTCCCCAGCTTGCTCATTTCGAAAAAGGATTTACACAATCCATCTGAGTTTTACTTCAGTTTTTTTGATTAATAAATCTAAAAGCCTTGACACATGATCAGAAAGACCAATGGATAATACACAACCCCATTTGGAGACACTTTACCCAGAAATACGTAAGAAACCTGCCGTGCAATAGAAGCCAAAAGTTTGCAAAGTACTTTCCCAGAGTCCATTTAGATTTAAAAATAGATAAGTAGTATTATGATACAGCAGTCACATGTGGTACATTTGATCTATTTTGAGCTAAAATTAATAAGCACTTTGAGAACGTGAAGTAAATTGATATACTAATTGCCATAAAATAAGGTATAGTTTTCTCTCTGTAACAGACTTGCCAATTTAAATGCATGGCTGGTAAAAAAATCAAGATAAAGATTATTTTAATTTACTAGAAGTGTTACTATAAGCCTACAGTAATTACAAGAAGTCACTTCACTGTATCGCTGTACGCCTAAGTCTTCTAAAAAGTTAATTGTTTAATAAATATTTGTAGTCACTTGCCAGTTTTCAGATGAAAGGTGCTTAATAGTGTGTACTAATTTTAAAAAGCTCATGATTTTCCTAAAAGCTATACTTTTGCTAGCAGAAATCCAGAAATGGTTAAAAGCAATAGGACTGTTAAGCCTGATTGCATCGCCTCTGCCTTGTTTTTCTGGAACATCGCGACTGAGAAGTAAGGATTTAGACAATCATATGACTCCCAAGTTTAACAGCCCAGATTTTCAGTGCATCAAGCCTAAGTAGGAAGGTCAACAAATCCTGTGGTTTGACCTCGGATAAGAGCCAAATCGTATCTACAAAGAATTTTCATACTGTGATACCATAGCCTGACACATTTCTGTCTCTAACAAAACACGGGCTGGTGGGCTTTTAATGGGGTTTTTAAAAGTACTTCTGAATTTAGCAAAAGAATAAAAGCTTATCATCAGTACCTATTTCCTTCTCACAATCAAGTTTTCTTTTTTAAACGTGAGGTAATATCTATACAAAGTGATGTCTTTTCAAAATTTTTAGTAAATTCCTCCAACTTCTCCATAAAAAGCTGCAAACTTTACCCCTTTGCTTTATTGTACGTTTGATAAATAATAAGCAGAAATTCAACTGACATTGGATAAAGTGAACTAATCAGCTATCAACCTATCGCCATAGTAATTATGAACATTTGTGAATAAAGACAATAACTGACTAGTAAAAGTTACTGCCTTTTTATAGGAAGATATTTACAAATTAAACTGTATAAACAAGTACTTGTCTTTGTAATATTTCAAACAGAAATCTATGTTTTAAAACATTATTTCTATTTCATATTTTGGAATTCAAAAGCATTTAAAAAAAGTCAGAACTAACATCATTTTACTAACCTCAGCACAACCCACTTTTACACATGCCTTGTAACAACAGATATAGTCATGTATTCGTTTTTCCACCGACTGATACCTCTGCAGCACAGTGCACTGAACTGCCCTGACAGTCATCCAGGATTAGGCAGCGAAGGAAACGTACCTGTAGGGCTCCTTGTGTAGGGTGGAAAGATCTACACAACTCTGGGAAGCAAAAGGACACGCTGATGATGAAGGCTACTGAATGCCATCCTTGAGGAGTGGGCACTATCCCTGCTCTGTGACAAGTTCCTTAAACCGTCCTATTTCCAGCTGCAGGTACTGCTGCTTTTCTATCCCGCACGATGACCAAATGGAATTGGGGTGCCTGTTTCACAAAGCAGCAGCAATTGTAACTGCCATAGAAATCTATATAAACAGCACCTGAATACTTCAGAGGATTTCATGCATTACGTGACCCAAGAAATAAAGCCTTTATCACATCAAACAGGGCTTCCTAAATAAAGGGAAACATTTCACCTTCATCTCTCTGTGCCTCAGTTCCCTATTCGTAAAATAAGAAAACTTCCTCATTTAGCAAGATGTTGTAAATCTAGTGTTTGCAAAACAGTTGTATTCTAAGATAAAGATTTCCATAAAAAGCTTCCAAGGAAAAGAATAATGTGCAATAAATAAGGCAGACAGATATGCACTGAAAATAATAAAGAAGATATAAAACTTGCTTAATGAGTACTGCTCAATGTCCTGGGCACTGAATGTAGCAAGATCATTTCGGGGTGGGGAGGGAACAGCAGCATATAATGCAATTCTCTCTCCTACAACATGTAAGTGCAAGGGAGCTAAAATACAATCACCCAGGTAATTTTAATTCTGCCTTTCCTCTCTTTTAAATTTGATTTTGCAACACTATTGTTTTTTCTTTCTCTACCACTTTGATTAGAGAAACATAGAGGTTTTTAAAAAAGCCAAGTATCACCTTGTGGCATCATCTAGACTAAGAGGTGGTTCATCAGCAGACCCTCCCATAAACCTCTGTCATGTCAGCACAGAAAGTCTCTTTCTCAGAAAAGGTTTCTAACAGAATGGCAAATTTTGAAAATACAGAATTCCTTGTATATTTCTGATCTTCTTGTCTTGTTTTCAGATTTATTGCTAATCTTTACATTTACTTTACCTGCACTATGGTTCTCAACAGTACCCAGTACATCTACAGTCACAGATACAGAATCTTACAATTCCCTAACTCATAATAAACACAGGAATAAAAAAAGTTATAGCATACCAGCTTAAGAACACTGTAACCTCAAAATTGTGAAGATTTCAAGATTACTTGAACACTTCACTTTATAATACAATGGAGAAAGTCCAATACCGCATTGAAGAATTATTTTTTGCTCCACAAAGTGATTAGAACAATAAGAACATAACCAGGGAGGAAAGTATGGTTTCATTTTATTCTCTATCTAGTATTGCTAAATTTTTGGTAACATATCAAGTCAAGCAACTTTCACGTAGAACTTCAATAGAAAATAGTTTGAAGTGACCTCTGTGTGTGTTATGAATTCAAAACTGAACAAAAACATAATGGAGACATAAAACCAATCTGGCTGAAACAGACCTCGGGTCTGGTACCAGGGGCAAAAAGTTCTCAGGATCGCAGCTGTGATAGAAGAGAAGAAAATCCTCAGCAAACTTTCTAATTTATATTGAATGTGATGTTTATAGTATGAAATAATCCTGTTGGCCAGCTTGGGTCAAGTGCCCAAGTCTTGATCCTTCTCATCCCCGCGCCTGGTGAGCTCAAAAACACTGAGACCTTGAAACCCGCACACCACAGCTGGCTAGAAAGTAAATATTTTCACAAATTCAGACACTGGAGTCTTCTAAAAATGCAGTTTTCCTTAGCACTAGAAAAGACCTTACTGAAAAGTAAAACTACTGAAAAAGAAATTAATCCTGCTTTCATTTTTAAGCCTATTCTTTACTCATGGGCAATAAACACCTGACAGAACTAGAAAAGCCACACCAGAGGTTTTTTTTCTTTTTAAGCTAATAAATTTATACAAGAATTGCAAACTTTATCAGCAAGAAAGAATCAGTTTTGCAAAATAAACTGACACACTGCATATACGGTGGCCTGTGACCACAAACTCTGAGAAGCAGTTTCTATAGAGAAAGCATATATTGGTATTTAACTACCCAGGAAAGGAAGCGGATGTTGAAATTTCGTGTTTTAGCTTGTTGATATAAAGAATAATCCATAAATAAAAAGCAAAGAAATATAACTAAGTACTACAGCAAAAGAATCTTCAGGACTGTACATATCATTACAGCTGTAAGTCAGTCCAGAAAGAAAAAACACCACGCTCCTTACACAGAAGCACATCACTACCCTACTTGACCTGAGCTGGTTACCCGTTCCCATCATCCACTTACCACCTGAAAACAGAAATAGGTGAGATGATGCTCTCTGCAGATTATCTTGATTCAATCTCGAGTATTTACAAAGAACGTACAAAAGCCTGCACCTCCAAAGAAATGAACCTAAGGAGTCCATAATAAGGCTTCTTAAGCCATGCTCGGTCAAAAAATACCTTGCTACATTTTTCACAGGCCACATTCCACTGTTTGCTCAAACTGTATCTGGGGTTTTCTTGCTGGGTCTTTGATTCCCCTTTCAGAAACACACAGACACACACCTTTACCAAATGATATCCAGGTACACTCCTCAACTGCTATAGTCCTCTTTCCTGAAATATTTCACTGGTGTGATGCCTGGGTTGTTTTTTTTTTTAATTTGAAAACATTAATTTGTTTTGTTTGAGTTTTGGTGGAATATTTTTGTTTTATTTACCAAGAATAGGAAAGATACATTTTCATCCTTCACTTTCACTAAAAATTTATCCAACCCATAATACCACAAATGTGACAGCAAGAAGGAGCAGCAAAAGAAACGTATCTCCAAAGAGTTTGATGAATCCTATTCTTATCAGGCAAAGTAAGAAACTGAAAACACCACCAAAATAATGTAATTTTCACTCTAAGCAGAGCAAATTTTAAGTAATATCTAGTAGTCAAAAATACTAAAATGGAAAGTTTTTAATCTGAAATAGACAACAGCGTTTATTATTTAACACATCCATAAGTATGAGATAAAAATATCTTCTCGAAATACAAGGAGTTCAAAAATACTCCATGACACTTTGTTTCAACAAGATGTACACATCCTCTTTTTTAAAAGGGGAAATGTCTTCCTGATTACCTGAATAACTGCAGGATTTGAGGGGTAAAATTCAGTAAGAATGACAATCTTGGCATCCTGTGGCAATTTCTACACTGGATTTTAGAACACAAAACAGAAAGAGACAGACACACAATGTATAAACACCTGTTGGCAGGAAAGATACATCTCAAATTCAACGTATTTTCTTTTAATGAGAATACTAATAGTGCTTGCAATTAAAATCATTTAATGGAAAGAACTTAACAGAAAATACTCTTCAATAAAGAAGATATTCACATTTTTTATGTTGCTACATGTACTAAAATAGAAACACTTGAGTAAGACAAACTGTTTCAATACTCAATTTGTTCATAAGTTAGACTCTCTTTGTTAATAAATCTCCAAGTAACACTGCATCATGCAACTTGAATTAATGAAAATGTTGTACTTGCATTGTCTAAAAGAACACCAGAATATCAGATTTCATTGTAAAAACCTTTCAGTTTCTTAAAGTGAAAAAGGCTTCTTAAAAATGCTTTTAGTAAGAGGCTGAAAAATTCATTGAGGATTGAGGTAAGAAAAAAAATTAATTGTACCGTACTGGTATGAACAAGTGCCAATAGAAGAAAAGCAGACCCCTTACCCATTAATGAAATACTTTAAAAATTTGATTTTGAACACAAATGTCCAATTTTTTTCTACCCTTAACCACAAACCCAAATTACAAAATATAACTATCTCACCATGACCACCAGCCTGCCAATGATTTATGGCCTATTTACAGGGAGTTTACAAATATACCATTATCCTCTGATCAAAATTACTGCTGTTTATAATAGTAGTATCATCCATCCATTTTGAGATGCAAATTAAAAATTAAAAAATTTCTATAAGAGTATAAATATTTCAAATACATTTTATTTCCTTTTATAAAAATGAATAAAACAAGTATACCTGACTAAAAAAACCCAACACAACCTATTAAAAGACCATCCCTTGAAACAGGCTTTTCATTTTGGTTGCTTTGGCCAAAACGATGACTAAGATGCAAATGGAATGATAACTGGCCATCATGTCCACTCTTGTGCATTTACTTGAAAAAAGGTAAACTAATCTCTGATTTCCTGTAATATCTCACATAACTCTACAGAATATTTATGTATATTACAGAATTTTAAATTACTAATATAAATGCTTCAAGCTGTTAACTGTTGATATATTAACTACTATTTCTTCCCATTTTTCTAACTTCAACTCAAGTGTATCACTCACCAACATCATTTCTGACAAAATACAATAAAGTGTTTATAAACAACGATCTTACCAAAAGCATAATTATATTTGTTGTAACAAAACTGTTATCCTTCTCACTTTCTCTAACCTGAAAAATCCCAAAAGGGGTGGGAGGGTGGGGAAGTAGGAATTCTTGTTCGTATTTTCCTTCTGTTAAGTGAATTCCATCTACACATACAGTATATGCATACTTCAGTATAAAGAAGCTACAAATATTAGGCTACTGTTATGACTACACTTTTGCCTTCTTCAATTGTAACAACTCGAAGGACCAGATTTATATCTGCTTGTAGGTCATCTTTCAAAACTGTTCTAATTTTGCTGTCCCTTCTTAAATACTGTCACCACTGAAGAAGTACTTGAGAAGAACGATTAACTGGAAGTACTTTTTAAACAGCAACAACGTCAAATTCTAAGCACAGCATTTCAGTACTTCACATAGCAGTTCTCTAAGTTCAGTTCTAAATATCCAACACTGTGACAATTAAGTTGTGTTTAGACCACAAAACCACACCAGTAAGAACAGACATCTATAAAAATGAAGTATTGTTTTCGTTTGTGATTCCAGATTGTCTCCTATTAAAGGAAACTGCAAAGTGGTTGCTGCTGCAGCAGACAAGTAATTATGATTCGGATAACCCTCCTCCAAATACATAAAGAAGCAAGAACCTCCCAAACAGTAACAGACGTCAGCAGCATCTGCAATTTAATCTTTCATGAGAGAATATGCTCTGCCATATGACAAAATACCAGAAAAAAAAAAAATAGTGCTACCTTTAATTCAATAGTTCTTGATGTAACCACAAACGGGGAGATTTACTGTTTCATCATATGCTTGGAGAGCAAGTAAAGGTCCGATGGCCTCTTGTCAGCAAGGGTCCCAAAGAAGAGTAACATTAGGAGATTTGCGTAACAGTGGATGACCAGATCTGTTTTTCTACCACATCAAGAAGTTAATGCTCCTTATTACCAATAAAGAAAAATTGAGCTTTTAAGTGTGTCAAAATTTGTTAGTTTGTTTTTGTTGCTTTGTTTTGTTTTTTTTTAAACACAAAATACTAGTGTACTTCTACTATTTTGGAAGAGGAAAAATATTCCTCATACTATAATGCTATTGCTGATACCTGTATCATTAGTAAATACTTCATAGGAACTAACAATACTATTTCTTTATTCTCTTGCATCTTCCTTCTTCAGTATTTACTACTACTTTGACTCAGAAAACTGCCAGTATTGTCTTACACCCCTAATACTGACTATATTCTGTCTTTTGCAACTGCAGCATCCATTTTCCCCAACCACACTAAATGTCCCTTTTTTTTTTTATGATTAAATATAGACATTAAATATAAACAAGAAATCAAAACTGCTTTTCATATAACTCTTGCCCTCTTCAGGCTATCCAACCATCACCACACCATTTGAGAGAAATCCAAGTTCTCACCACCACTCTAATTCTCATAAATGCACCTGATCTCTATTTTCTCTTCCCCAACTTGCAGTCACTTTCTATAAACCCCTCTCAAGTGCTGCACCAAGTAACAAACAATGTCAACAGACTTGCTTTGCTACTCAGTTTCTCTATAACACAGCATAAAATCACAGAATATCAGGCTGGAAGGAACCACAGAATATCATCTTGTCCAACCTTTCTTGGCAAAAGCACAGTCTAGACAAGATGGCCCAGCACCCTGTCCAGCTGAATCTTAAAAGCGTCCAATGATGCAGAATCCACCACTTCCCCAGAGAGATTATAGACTTATAGAATCGATTAAGTTAGAAAAAACCTTTAAGATCATCAAGTCCCACCATTAACCTAGCACTGCCAAGTCCACCACTAATCCATGTCGCCCAAGCACCACATGTACAAATATTTTAAATACCTCTAAGGATGGTGACTCCACCGCTTCCCTGAGCAGCCTGTTCCAATGCTTGATAACCCTTTCAATGAAGAAATTTTTCCTACTATCCAATCTAAATCTTCCCCTGGCACAACTTGAGGCCATTTCCTCTTATCCTACCGCTTGTTACTTGGGAGAAGAGACCAACCCCCACTTTGCTACAACCTCCTTTCAGGTAGTTGTAGCGAGCGAGGAGGTCTCCCCTCAGCCTGCTTTTCTCCAGTTCCCTCAGCTGCTCCTCATATGACTTGTGCTCAAGAACCTTCACCAGTGTTCTACAGCTGATTGTTCACATTGTGAAAAATTTTCCTCTTGTGTCCAAGTCTGAAGGGGCTGCATGTGAAAGGCCTGCATTTATACACTTTCCATACTGAACATCTGCTACTCTTGTTTTCCCAGCCACTGCATTTTGGGCTAGTCCTCTTAACAACAAGACTGGGAGTGGACCAAGTAAGTTTGCATATATTAGTGGAAACAAATGAGTCAATTTAGTTGGTGGAAAAAATTACAATGTTCTCAATAGAACTGTGGAAAACCAGCCAACTACTGTTTTCTGTTTAGTATTATCTTCACACAAAGAAAGGCAGAACTACCACAAGTTATCTTTTGAAAGAAAGGGCAGTAAGGCTATAAACTTTATTTTCACTTCAAATGAAAAATACATCCTGCAGAATACTCGTATCTTCACCATTAAGTGGAAAATTCAGTTCAACCACAGAAGAGGTAGATGCAGGAGATGTCTTCATTTTTCATGTTGAAGATCATACTAGATTTGCAGTGCTTATACCTCTAGCCTTACTGTATCATTTAGACTAGCTTCGATACCTGGTTCTTTCACATCCCTCAGTGCTACTGCACAGATCTGTATGTCTCTCTTCTTCCTCCTGTTACTCCCTACTCACGTGCTGTATCTAAAATGAGTGCATATGTATTAATCATATTCCAGTTTTATTTGTCCTAACAAATACTTGAGTACATTCTGGAGTAATTAAAAATATGAAGAGGAAGGCTGGTGATCCTTTTGATAATTTTGTCACAATAAATTTTGCTCTGACGACCATGAGGGCAATCACATTTGACAGAACTAAAATGTTACAAACACTATTTTAGTCTCAGTAGTAAGCAAAATGGGATAACTTTTGCTGACAGTATTTGAAAGCAGCACAGTGATGCATATCATCACAAAAGTCAGTCAGCAGCACCTCTGGTTGAAGGGAAGGCTGCAAAGAGCCCCTCAAATTAAAAACCATCCCAGGCTAACGTGTCTAAAAGCTTAGATCAACACCGTGCAACACTATCACTTTCTCCTTCCCTTCAGTGAAACACTTAGTATCTTTTCCTCAGTGGCAAAATCCACTTACAACAATGTTTTAACCTTTTTTTCACATCCTTCCTTTGTATCAGTCCAACACAAGGTGGGGGCCATGTTTAAGAGAGGTCCACGAAATTAACGGCTTAAAACAGCAGAGCCTGGTGGGAGCAAGGGTTTTAACCATTTCAGTGACACTTCAGAGCAGTCCTCAAACAGCTGTATCAGCACAGGAGGAGCAGCAAATAGCAGCTGCGAGGAGAGCTGCAGGGGTGATCAGGGCAGGAATTTTTCAAGTCAGTTTTACTGCCAAAGAAAATTGGTCATGTAGCTATTCCGTAAGCAGCAAGTTGAAGAAAGTTTCCTAATTACAGACTCAAACCTCAAGCTGGAGACAATACAAACATGTTTGGTGGTGATAGTGTTTTTTTCAAAAAACATCATACCAGCAAAAACCAGATTCTACTCTGAAAACAGAGCTCTTGCCCAGCAGAAACTTTAAAATTGCTTCTAAAAGAGGTCCTGAAAAACCACTGTAATACCAACAAGTAACTGTAGCTACAACTGATTTAGAAATTCAACCACATCATCATACAACACTTTCTTACAGTTGAAAAGCACAACAGTTATTTGGCCAAATTATGTTCTATATACCTGCTGTCAATTAGTTAGCAAATGCTCTTCTTTAATAAATGGCATAGTTTCAAGCATCTGCTTAAAAAAAGAACAAACAAAACAAAACCCAAAACCCACCACCACCAAAAAAACCTTATTCTTCTGAAGGGAAAAACTTTATAATATCAGTTTAGCTCCTGAAAACAGCAAGCTTCTAAAGAGACACCATCCATTAAAAAAAAAAAAAAAAAAAAAGGGAAGAAAATCCTATTTGAAGACATATAAGTAGCACCTACAATTATCATGATAAAAAGATCGGGCAAAAAGTACCATTTTGGTACAGAAAACAACAGACTTCTTCACTGCAATGTAAAACTGTCTTACATCTGACCACAGGAAAACACAAGCGAGGACTTCTAGGAATACAGCTAAGTGCAAGAAGATTAGGACTGTAGGTAAAGAAGGGACTTGCTGTAACAGGTGTCAAAGGAAAATGCTAAAGATGGCTGAAACTATACAACACGCCAAGTATATATGGCATCTGTGGTAGAACCAAAATATGGAATGTGGCTTTGGGTATCTGGCATGAAGTTAGTCACTGGTGCCCTGACCTGCAATGCCACCTCTACAGCAACAGCGTAACTCCTCGTCACAAGATTGAGGCAACACTAACACCAGCAGAGATTGTTGTCCCTGTGATACATACATGCTTCCCCACACACTACTTCAACAGGCTTCATGACATCCAGTTCATTTCACACATCGTCTTGGAAAATTCCACTATGCACTCATACTTCACTTTCTCACCTTTTGCCCTCCCCAGACAGCAGGAGTCAGGATCTCCTTCCATCAGAAGAGGCAAGACGCCAGGTGAACCAGCTTGTGCTCTGGGCTAAATCCAGAGCCCAGCCAGGAAAAATACTGGGCACATCCATACTGCTGATCATGGAGTCCTGAGAGTTTAGCTCCCTCTGCGATACGGTGGAACATATGCGTGTGCCATGACCTGAGTGGGACAAGTGGCAATCCTTCCTCCAGCTTCTGCAAAACTTCTTACTACGATGCTCTTCGCTCACCTTTATATTTATACACTTGCCCTCTAAGGCTCTAAATGATGCAGGTTCTCTCGTCCACTCCACGGGCTCTGACCATGCTGCAACTAGGAGGAAGAAGCTTCACAGAATGACCCTGACACCTGTGGCATCTAATTCCACCTCCTCAGGCAGAGCATCTCTGGCCAGTGTTTATCAGCTCCTCCTTCCAGAACTGCAGAACGTGGACAAGACCTAGGCCGTACTCTGCTTAGTGCTTCCCTTGGCTCCCTATTTTTACATTTCTTGATCCACACTGCTCCTTCTTTTACCAGCTGTTGCCTGGTTTCTCTCCATTCTCCTTCTCTGTAGTACCTCATTCTCAAGGAGGGCCCTAAGGTTTTTAGGAGTAAACTGTTATCTGTCCCTAAGGAAAAAGCCAACAGAAACAGTGACTCGAAGTGCCTGCTTAAGAAAAGTAAGTACAGGGCAAGCATAGGACACTTCCCATTTCCCATACTGCACACGATTCTATAGATCCTATCCTCTATCTAGTCTAGATAGAAGAGATGTCACTTACACAGTAATTCTTCACATGGAAATCATTTAGTAACTTTTGCCACGGTTGCCAAACTTTTCCTGAGTGTTCACCTTAGAGGCAGCATGTTTGATGCTTGTTACCTACAAACGCTAACAAATGTTACTCAGCAATGAAAACAGGAGGAAAAAACCAGAACTGTGGACACATTCATTTGAAGGTCAAAAATGTTCTACCTTGGAATTCAATATTAAAAAAAACCCTAAGTTAATACGCAAATGAAATAAATTCTGCATTTGAATACTAAATGAGTTGGATAATGATGTAGGTAGAAACGAAAGAGCAATCTTTTGGCAGAAAGCGTGTCATAACAACAGAAAAAATTTAGATAGAAACTGAACTGTTCTTAGGTATTAGAGCAACCTGTGGGGAAAAACTGAAGCTAATTTGAGTTTTGTGTCAGTTTTGCATCTGATCATTAGTCCTCACGGAATTCAAAGAGAAGAAAAGATCTCTTAATTTGCAAAAGAAACAGAAGACACCATCATAAGAACCATTACGAAGCACTGCACACCCTGAACCTCCCAGGAGTTACCACATCACATGAAGCTGCTGTAAACTTGCACCAACTGCAAAACTTATTTGTTTTGCAATTTGATTTTCATTAAATTAAGCAAAATGATTTAGCACCTTTTTTCACTCTGAAGTTCAGATCACATGAACAAGTACCACTAAGATGTAGATTTTTAAGCTAATGGAGAGAAACCAGCTTGACCACAGGATGTACTTGTTGCAGTCTACTGCTTTAGGATGCTTAATCCATAACTCCCAAAACAGAGTAACAGTGCCGGGATCTGCAGTGCATGCATAGTCCTGGATTTCAATGAGACACCCCCTTCTTATTGCACAAGTTTTCACAAGGACCAAATGTATGACTGAAGCATTGAATTTTTAAAAGCTGCCTGATATAAAATAGTCCTTTCCAAGTCAAAGAAAACATACCTCCTTACATCATAATGACACCTGTTAGAAGGAAATACCATGATCTCTCGAATTGGTTTGGCATGATTTTAGCTATGTAATGCCTTTTCTTTCTCTCTCACCACCCACCCTGTTTTTCAATGAGCAACCCTGATTAAAACCTCTGGGCTCCACATTAATCTGTAGATCAGTTAATAAAATGCTTGAATACAGCTAATTTGCATTAAAAACTTTGTGTTAATGATAGACTTTGGCGCAGTTAAGTCACATTTTCCCCATGTGTAAAGTAAGGCTAGATTATCATACGCTTAACAATTAGAATTTAAATATACAGTAAACCTATTACTGTTACCTGCTACAAGACAAACAAAGAATTTCAAACTGCCTAATATCATAGTAATCAAAACGAACCTTAATTACTATTACAATGCACCTGCTGATGTATCTGAGTATATACACCCTTAATTATGTCATTTCATAAAAGAGAAGAGCAAATGGATTCTGGGCACAGGAAAAATAACAGTCCTTTCTATCTTTAAACTTTCCTTCTCTGTGCCAGAAATGCAGTTTCCTTTGGTTTAGTTTCTTGAACCACACTGCAGCTGTGGAAGTCTGTGGGTTTATAGACGAGTGCTAACAGCAAGTGCAGCAGGTTAACAAGTACGTACTTGCTGGAGGTAGCTTAACTTGAATGAAATAAAACAAAGTTCCTGATGTCCTCTGTTTAAACACTGCAGTATTTTAACAAAAGGATAAAAGTTAACAAGAGGCAGACGGATAACAAAACTAACACACTCGCCTTTACAAATCACCCACCAGATTAGATACTCATTCATCTAACAATGTGTTGAAGGAGGATTTTCTATGCCTCTTGTTTTAACATCACAGGTAAGATATCTTACTATTTCAGTGTTAGTCTATCACACAGATACCGTATCTCTCAGGAGAAACAGTCAGTGCAGGACAAAACCAATTCTCCGCCCTTCCTACGGAGAGATCTTGGCTCAAAATGTTCATCAGGCTTTCTCTGGTGGAGAACAGCTATGTGATGGAGCAGATTTTTGCTTTCTCAGAGTCTGGAGACCCATTTATCTCCAATATGCAGAGTGTGTTTATATACCTTTATGATTTTCTGAAATATTTTCTACAACGCTTAAAACCATGGCTCAAAACTATAGACAGCTGATATCCCAACATAAAGAAACACCAAAACCAAACTGTTTGTTTAGTCTGAAATCATAAAAATTGTGACCCCAAAACAATAAGGTGTTTCCACTGTACCTTTACTACATGGTAAAACATTAAGTAACTCACACAGTTAGCTACATGTGTATCTAGCAGAACTCATTATATATCACAAGGTAGCAAGCCCTCCAGTATTATAGATGAATCCCTCTGGGCAGGGAGCAGTAGAAAATAGTTTCATGAATGAGAAAACAATTGAATATAACAAAAACTTGGGTACATTTCTTAGTTTGAATATCAAATTTGCAAAAAGAGAACTGAAACTAAATACAAAATTAAAAAATAAACAAAGAAACTATTCTAAAATATTATTGTCTTAAAGATCCATATGATAAGCATGAAGATGGGAAGAAGTAATTTTTTGTTGTGTTTTACCTGTCTTCATGTAACTCCAAAACCTTTAAAAAGCTAAGTCCAACTGCTAGGTGCTACATCACTCACTAAAAACTTCAAGCCTTGAAGTAATTCATTGTATGAACAAAGTCAGACAGAAAAGGGGTAGTTTAGAGTAATCATTTTTCCAAGAAGTTAGTAGGGTGAGGTCTTTGGAAACTGTTGAGTTAATGTAAGAGTTCAACGCTAAGAAAAGAGACTCCTTTTTCTTGCCACCTCACCATTTCATTGCCCACAGTGCTTTCATCGCTTCCTTTGAATCTGTCTCTTGCCATCTGACACCTCAGTGAACTGATTTGGCATGCAAAATAATTATAGATAACCCATAGGGATAAAAAAACCACATAGTTTTCCACCTATGTAAAACACCTTATCAATGGATCAGAAAAACACTAGAACTGTGACCTGCCAGGAAATAGGAATAGTCAGGTCTAGGAATATAAATTTATTTTTCAGCAGTACAAGCCACCAGATGGGCTCAGCTGTTTTGTGAAACCTTACTCTTAGTGGACGTTATTCTGCTGTGACGCTGAAGAAACAGCAAGCAGGATGCCAAAGAGACAGGCTCAACCAAGCACCGAAGAGACTGTTGTGAACGGCTGCTGATCCCAAACCCCGCAGGCAGGGCTACCCCAGTACCTTCCTTCCAGCTCCCTGCACAGCAACATCTACAAACTTATCCTCAAATTGCTTTATCCCAATTCTCCTGCTACACAAACTACTAGTCTCATTTTCATCTTGTATTTCCCACCTGTCTCCTGTCTGTACTCACCTTGTTATCCAAAATAGAACATGTGGGTTTCAGAGAATAAATTGTCTGGTTTGTGTTTGTACAAACAAAATGGGGTCCCGATTTACAACTAGCCCCCCTGAACACCAGTATAACACAAATAAATAAAATTACAGAGGAATGTATGTAATCCTCTGCCAACCATATCAGGAGGGAAAAAAGAAGAAAAAGAAAAAAAGGAGGGTGATTTTATCTTCCAGGTTTGCAACTCCTAAAACAACATATTTCTCACTCACTTACCTCCTCATACCTCCACTGCTACTTTGTGCTCTCTCCCATTCCCCAGGAAGCATTTCTACCTCACAGCATAGAAACTGTGTATTGTAGTAAAAGCCGCGCAGTAGAGCCCGAGACCACAGCAACACTGCCCTCCTTTTGGCTACAGCAATAGGTCAGGCAGCCCCTATTTTCTGCCTGCTACCCAATCTCACCTCTGTGCCATATCCCACCTGCACTGGTACCAGTTAGCGTAGCTGCAGTGAACTGGATCAGGAAACCAATCCAGGTTAACTAAAGTCCCTTCTGCTTTCCCTTTTCTGCAGGGTTATTTTTAACCTAGATCAATCTCAAATTCAGTTCACCTTGTTGTCTCATAAATAGTTTCTCCAGCACCCTTGAGGGCACAGAGGCAGGAAAAAAGTGGCAGGGGACAGAAAAGCAGAACTGCAACTGAAATAAATGCTTATGAAATAACACCTTAGACCTGTAACAAAGACCAAGCTTGAGAGCACTGCAGGGCAGACTCTTTGCCAAGTTCTAGCCCTGAGTTTCATAAGTTTATAAGAAAAATCCCCACTGGCTCAAGGTTCCTGACGCTGAAAACTCTGCAAGCTTAAATGACCAGAAGCATTGATTAAAAAAATACACTCTAGTTGGATCTGATCCGGAACCCACCTGCTGTGTAGCAGAGACAATATCCTTTATTAAACTAACTGCTGTAATTTAAAAAAAAAACAAAGCTTCTGGGCAAACAAGGCCTTCATGGTGTCTATAGTAAGGATGCAGGCAAAACACACAAAATCTGACAGCCATCCAAAGGCCTTTCCACAGCTCTGTCCAAAGGAGAGATGTGTCAGTTATGGAAAAACTTAACTAACTGGAGAAGACTCCTGAACAGCCTGACGCGCAGTGGGTAGCACAGCCCTCCAGCCAGGCAGGGCAGCCCGTAACACCGTAACTTGCAGCAATGCATCCTTACAGTTCTTCCACTTACTTCTCTGTCCACATTCTGCTCCCTGTACCAACGAGACAGTTAATTTTTGCAGCACAGACATAGCCTTGATTACACTAAGGAACAACATGACTGTTGCCAAAAATATGAGAAACCTGATTATTTTTCAAGATATTATTTTTGGGTCATTTCTACAAATGTGGATACATGGGTAAATGAATGAACAGTAAAGAAACCCAGCAACAAGGGAATATCAAATAATATCAAATATACTGTCTTTAAAGCAGTCTGAGCCTGTAATAAAGGCCTAACTACAACAGCTAAATACATAAACTAATTTATCACTTGGGGGCCCTTCTGACCTTTTTTATGCTACCAGGTGGCTATCACTTACTGACTGATAACCTCTCTCTTTGCTAGTCCAAGCTGTGAATAAGCATCTTGTTTTTAATTAAAGCAGAACTTTCAGATAGTGTGTCTTTTCACATGGTGAATACTGGGAGTCTTGCACTGGTGATTACAGTAAAGGAATTTTTAGATATTTCTTCAGCAAGTAATTATACCTACTTCTGATTTTCAGATGATGGAGTTCCATATTGCTGAAACCTAATTGATCAATAGCAGGACAAACCAAGCTCAAAAATATACGGAAAGAAGGTTTAAATAAATTGTTTAGAGATGTTATCCACACAGTCCATTCCAGCATCACTGGAATATATGTTGTTAATTACTCTTTATACAATACATACTACAGCTGGTTCTAAAATGTGCAAACAAGGCTCTAAAAGCTGTCCATTTCAAAATCAGAGAGCATAAACACAATGAGCAAAAGAAAAAGAGACAACAGTTGCTGAACAAAACTACCCTCAGATCAAAAACACTGAAACAAGGGTCTCTGGAAAAGTGACAGGGAACTAGCAAGGTTGGAATAGTAATGGACAGAGAGCTTTTCACCTCTACTTCACCAATTTTAATCTAATCAAGGTCAGCAGTGACCAAGCTTTCCTTCATCAAGTCTTTGCAAGAAGCAAACACATGGTCTGTTTTGGTCCTCAATGAGTAAATATGGCAGAATGACCCAGCACTGAACGCATGTGAAAAATAAGGAGAGAAAAAAAAAAAACAACACAGTTGTAAGAAATGCCCCCTGAAGAGGTTAAAATCTACTGGCAGAGGAAAATTAAGAAGGCTGCATCTTCCTGTCAAGCACATTTCAAAGGAGCGCTACTTGCAGAATAATTATAAGACTTAAAAAGAGAAGAATTGACTATAATAGGAACTCTGACACACTGAAGATACTGTAGTGGGAACACTTTGAGGAGGAGGAGGAGTGAATGAACATAAAACTCACATGCAGAATACACATCACACACACTGCACTCGGCTATTTGAGGACTACAGAAGTTGAAGTTAGTGAAGTCATGTTAGATGAATAAATTCCTAATGCACTGGAAGCTGGAGACCTCGTTACCAGGTAAGAAGATATGTGTAAAGAGTTATGTTTCGAAAATCGTATTTAGTTTAAACATACATTTTAAGAGCAATTTACTACCACATATTGCTACAGAAAAAGCAGCAAGGACCATTTGAATCCTGGCAAACACAACTCAGAAGCCAAAATCATGCAGTTTCAAGATCTATTGGAATAAGAGAAAGTACACAAATCTTCCAGTCACCAAAGAATGAATTCTAATTATCTGGTCTCTAATCCACTTCGGTGATTAAAAAGGAACAGACAATATCACAGCTAAGTATTCTTGAATCTAGGGGGAAAAAACCCAAACAAATAAAACACTAAGTGAGTTTACTATTAATTTCTAAACAAGTTTCTTGCTGTCATATATGACATCACCTTGCATATCTAAAGGTGCAATAATTCAGAACCATACATAGTAATTACTTCAAAAATTGGTATTATTGAGTTATCTGAAAAAAAACCCCAAAACTTTCTACAAAGTTACAATTTGAAGGGCTGGCATTCATTCCTGTTTAGAAAATAGTCCTAGTAAAGTTAAAACATTCCTGTTTCATACAAAATCAATGGTCTTGGAAGTAACACATCACTTGCTGAATTAAAAAAAAAAATACTGTGTAACCTTTTAAACTCAGAGATGTGTTGTAGTTATATTTATTTTATGTTGCGTGCTACTTCAACAAATTATTCCAAGAGAATGAATATTAATAAAGCTAACATCTTCCTACATTAATTGCAACAAGTTAAGGTAGACTTCCTGTGGCCCCTTTTTTTTAAAAAAATGTAGTTTACCACATGTTGACATTTTTAACTTCTTTTGCAACCTATGAGTTTTCTCTATTACTGTAAATTGAGCAGCTAAAAAAACCCACCAAACAATGAAGTGAATAATGAAGTGGATATTAGGGTGAGGGATCAAACTTAGAGAAACGTTTAAGACAAGTGACAATTGTGTCTCTTGAGACTTCAAATGAAAAAATCCTTATTACTTTAAAAGACCCTGAGAATTTGTAGGCTGCTGGGCCCTTGGAGAACTGTGAACCCATTTAAAACAGGTACAGAGTTTAAAATGGGTACAGAACCCTTAAGCTCCTCTTTATTAAGGATCACTGTTAATTTTGGTCCTCCAAATCAAAACCCACTGTATATTAGGGGAACCTGAAGCAGAAAGGCATAGAAAGAAAACCCTAATGGACTACACCAAAGCTTTCCATCTTCTGTATTTACACACTGGTACCTTGCCCTCCCTGCTATGCAAGCCTGATTCACTTTGTTGGTGGCTAAGCTTAAGAAACTTAACCAGCATTCAGATTTCATTCACCTACAACTTCTGCCTTGATATACTCTGAAACATCCGCTCCATTCTACTACTAGTGCTCACACACAGTTGTTTTTATTCCTCTTGGTAGCCTGAGTGAAGTAACAAGTACTGAAGACATTTGAATCTACATGGAAAGCAAAAATAAACAAGAAGAATATAAGGGCCACGGTTAGATGAACAGCATTTACAGTGCTGACCACAGATAGTGAAAGAGGTCTCAAATTACACTTCATGAACTAGTAAGCACGGTTATCAGTGGAAGCTGCGTTACCCTTCATTGTTCTTTCGGGGACCTTAGCGTGTCCTTGATCCATACAATACCATATACTCCATGCATGGATCAAGGGCATAACATCACTTTTACAAGTCAAACCTGGATGTTTTTATGTTACCACTTCAAACAACTTCATTTTCAGTGTCCTGCAGTTTGGAATATGTGCTACTAACACACAAAAGAGGAAAACTGGCTCAACAATACAAATAAGTATCAGAAATATTAAAGCTCCATCATGTTTTATGTTTCTTTAGTTTTCAGTTGCCATGTATCATATGAATAGATTACACATCAACTTTCACTGACAGTAAACCAAATATTGCTTCTAATACTTTATTATGTGTATAGTATTCATATACTATTGATCCGCCACAGTGAGTGGATCCTGGTCTTTCCCAGCAGTGTGTCAATGATGATCAATTTCTTCTCCTAGTTACAGAAGTTGTATCATTACAGAGCTTTTTGCTGCTAAATATACTGAATAATTGAACAACTGAGCTTGGTGTCTCTAGCAGCATTTAATTTTTAAACTCTAACAAAGGGAGAGAGAGGAGCTCTGAAGCAAACTCCTGCAACTCAAAAGTCACTGTATTTGGTAATATGAGAAAAGAATTAATTAAAATGCAAGTAAACCCTTGTTGGTGCAGTGTTATTTAACTGCACAGACTAATAGCAATACAGCTACTATGAAGTACAAAATGCAGTGTTTTGTCATCTCAAGTACTTCAAACAATCCACTCTCTCTTCACACATATCTTTATAGGTAGGCTAAAACACTTCCTATCAAAAATTAATGCACTCAATTAAATAAATAAAAAAAATAAAACCACTAAACAATAATGGTCAAATACTCATAAAACATCTGGATTGTGAAATCCACAATAATAACGAGATAAGATGCAAGAACTGAAAGGCAAAACCACACAACAGAAGTGGGTAGGTCAAGCTGAGCCCCTGGTCCCACAGCTGGAGACACCCATGCAGATCCCTGGGAATCAGAGGAATGCTGTGTGGGCAGGCACCGGCCTACGCAAATCTGTTTACCTGGTTCTACCCCAGACCTCAGTAGTAAACACACAAAAAGTAAACAAACTGCAAAAGAAAAAAAACCAACAAAATGTAACTCTGATGTCTAAACTTCTTTTAATAACGCCCAAGGAATTTCCAGTAACAAAGGGTATTGTTGTAGGAACACTGAGCTTGCACAACTGGCTTCTCTCTACATCTTGTCTTTTCTCTTATCCATCACAAACATACCCAAAGTTTTCCACTAGAAGCCAAGTAAGGAAGTTAACTTACTAAAAATAAAGCCGGGGGTGTGGGGGTGGTTCCCAACAATCGAATCGGCTTTATATTATTTAAAGATTACTCTGAAATACTTAGACAGGAGGGGGGGAAAGAAACAGCAGCAAAAAGCACCCCGCGATGGCAAGTTCGGCTCAGCGCTTTTGTCTTCCATTTTACCCAGGGCTCAGGAGACCAACGTTTGCACCGAGCGCTCTCCCGAACGATGTAAACAGGCGGCGGAGCCGGGGCTGAACCACAGGGCGCGGGCAGGACCGGCGGGGTCACCGGGGCTGCGCCAGCCGCGCCGGCCGAGCAGTTTCTGACCTACATTCCCCCCGCAGCGGGATGAAAACCCTCCCGCCGCAGACGGAGCTCGGCGCGGCGGGCGGCCTCCCCCGCCGGCAAGGGTGTGTTCAGGGGTGGGGAAAGCGAGCCGGCCGGGGTGAGGATGGAGGCTGGCGGAGGCGCTGACACCTGCCCGCCGCCACCCCGACCCCGCCACCAGCTCCTCCTTCGCCGGGGACGGACACCTGCTGCGGGACAGCCGGACGCCCGGCCCGCCGGCGGCTTCGGCCCGGCGGCCGCCGGCGGATTTATGCCGCTTATTTCCCCAAGACGCTAAACCCCGAGGCGGGCGGGCGGCCCGGCGGCGGGCCGGGGCGGGTTCCCCGCCGCGCTGAGCAGGCCGCGTCGAGCCGAGGGCCGGCGGGCGGCCGGGCCTGCGCGGGGCGGGGGGCTCGGCGCCTCAGCCGCTAGGCCGCGGGGCCTGCGGCGACGGCGCGGGGCGGGCGCGCCGGGCCCGGCCCGCCGGCCCCTCCTCGGGGAGCGGAGCCAGGCGCCGGGCGGAGGCGGCGGATCCCCTTCACTCACCGCTCTCGATCTCGTTGCCCTTCTTGGCGGTGGCTGCGTTCCCCATGGCCGGGCCGGGGCGGCGCGGGGCGGGGGGGAGGGGGGGCGGGAAGGATGCCGGGCGGCTGCGGTGGCGGGGGGCAGGGCAGGGCTCGGCTGGCGGGGCGGCGCGGCCCGCGGGCGGCGGCAGCGGCTGAGCTTCCCCCGGCCCCGCGCTGGGTCTCTGTGTCTCCGGCCGCCGCGGAGGAGGAGGCGAGCGCTCTGCCCCCCTCCCCCACCCCGACACACGGCGGAAATGACGGCCGGGGCGGCGCCTCCTCCCTGCTACGCCGCCCGCCGGGGGCGCACGGGGCGCGGGACGCCGCCGTCCACGGCCCCGGCCGCCGCCTCGGCGTGGGGGGGAGGGGGGGGCGCTGCCGCCGCCGCCGCCGCCCGGCCTGAGGGAGGGAAGGAGGGGGCTGTGACAGGCCAGGGCGGCTCGCTGAGCGCATGGGCGGGCTGCCCTCGTCCTCCGCGCCTCCGCTATGGCGGGGGCGGCGGCCGCCTCCGCGTACCCCCGGTCAGCGCCCGGCCCCGTAGGGCTGGCGGCGTGGGAGCGCTCCCGCTGCCCGGAGGGGGCCGTACCGCCCGCTGAGGGGGGGGCGAGGCGCGCCCTGCCCAAGGTGACCCCGGGAGGCCGAGCGCGTCGCGGCCCTGCCCTGCGGCTGAGCCCGCACGGCGCCGGGGGCTCGGCCGCCTCTTTCTTCCCCCGAGCATCCCCGGCGGCCCCGGGACACCCGCCCCGCGCAGCCGCCACCCCCGGGCCCGGGCGGCCCCCGCACCGGGCCTGCACCCCGGCAGCCTACACGGGGAAACTCGCACTTGCCGCCTGTTCGCAAACTGTATTTACATGGCTCAACAGACTATAGAAAAAAAAATGTAGAAAGGAAGCGAGCTGCCAGGAAAGATTATTTTTTCCTCCCCCCGTTTGCTGCCACTCATGTCGTAAATAGCTACAGCTACGCGTTTTCAAACGGTATTGTGACTTTCAAGTTGATGATGGCTCTCTTTAAATATATATATTTACCATGTGAAATGCTTTGAGTATTTTAGGTCTGGAAGGAAATGCTTATCAAAAAGAAGGCTCTATTTGATGTTCCTCAAAGTCGGGAGAGTGTAGAGCAAAAGTGCTAATCTTATGGATCACAAACCATACATATTCTGCCAGGACGATTTATGCGATACCCAGCCTCTTCTGGCAGTGTTCTTTCCCCAAGGCTGCAGGCTGCATGAGTTGTTGCAGCAGCAGCCGTCCTGGCTACTGTCTTTCACAGGGGCTATCAAAATCCTCTCCTGACACCCCGGGCTGCCTGCTGGTGCAGAACGCACTGTCACAGCCTAATGCTGAATTACCTTACTCTCGATAAGGCAGGATTTTATACATATACACTAACGTACGCTAAAGCAGATACCTTTGGGAAATTTCCATGCTCCTGAGACGGTGCAGTGGAGTACATTGCACGTGAACACTGGGCAGATCTAGCCAGCACGTGGCTCTGCCTTGACAGTGGTACAAACTGCCTGGATTACCCAGCTGCAAAGTTTTGGGAACGCATACCTGAATTACCTTGATGTTTTGTAGGTGAAGTTCTACCAATGAACACCTCAGTTAAGGGTCTTTCTGTTGATTTTCACCTTTTCACTTGCATTATCCCGATCTGTGTGATGCTGCTTGCTTCAGAGGAGTACCTGTGTTTTTATGATTAAAGCAGCAGTCTTTGGGGAAGCCAGGTCTTTATTGCTTTGAAGATCAGAAATGAGACCTAGACGTAGTGAGTAAATAACCTGCAGACCATTGGAGGTAGTGAAGCTGCTACTACTGAAGGGGGCTGTCTCATTTTGCCAAAGCTGGAGTCTCTGCATTCTTTACGCAGTTACCCAGAGGTTCAGTGAGTTGCCAGTAATTCACTGTGCTAGGGAAGGGCATGTAGATGGCAACGGCCAGATCTGCACCAGGAGGAGAAGTTAAGCTTGGGAAAAGAGAAGGGAACTTTTGCCATCGACCATCGTGATCATTCAGACAATGACAAAAAAATAGAAACCTCAGGTGCTGTAGTATTTAAGTAAATGTCTGTAGATGCTATCACACATAGGTATAGATGTTACCCCAGTTTTAAACATTTTCCCCGCTCCAGCCATCATCATTTTCATTTTTGGCCAGATTGACTCTGAGTCAGCTGATTTTCATCCAGGTGCTGACAGGCATTTTGATATCCTTGAGAAGACAGCAGCAGCATCACTAACAAATGAGATACGCTGCAGCATCTTTAGCATATTCTTGGCATTACAGCTCATCCCTTCGCTAGCAAAATTATGCTGCATAGGCTCCATGTGTGAGGATCCACTAAGGTACAATAGCCATTACTGCCCTTTGGGATTTGCTGGACAAGGATAGGCTGGTCATTACACGTACTCCAACAAAATCCTATGTATACATACAGAGCACTGCATATATAAGTGCAGCAATGCATGGCACTAGTTCTCAAATAAGCACATGCTCTGAATATACATGCAGCACTGATAGATTTGCATAAAGGCTTATACCCAAACACTCTTATAATCAAAAACATAACAAATATGTCAACAGTGCTGTGAAACATTAAATTGACCACTTCCTCAATCCTAGCATTACATGTCTAAGCAAAGATAACAGAAACAAGGACTGGACTTAGGGCCGGACATTTGCGTTCTTGTTCACACCACTTGCACAACTTAGGCTAAATTAACAAGTTAATACTCAGTAATTAATTGCAGAACATACCAATGTAGTATAGATTATATATGTTATATATATATATTTATTTAGCACTCAGAGCATCAACTCTTATTCTAGCCCTCATCTTCAGTTTGCCTTGATTTTGTTATATAAAATCCTTTGGTTTTCTTCTATACAATCCTTCGATGCTGAAATGTCTCATATCACTGCCCATACAAAAGTAGTTTGTCTTATTTCTTTCAACACAATTGGTTAAAAATGAAATAATGCAAATATGAAAAATGTTCTATGTGGATATGTTAGAATATTTCAGTAATAGTGCAATCTGAAAAATTCAAATTTCATTTGTTTTGCTGATCTGTGTAAGATTTAAAAAAATAGCTATACTCTAAAGAAGTCAGCTCAGCAGTTTTAGAACTATGCACATTTAATGATGTAGTTTCAGTGACTCACAGCGGGTTTTAATCCATTTTTCTACATATTTGGTGGGAACTATTGATTAGGAATACCCTAGCAAGACCAATCTTTTTCTCTCTTAAAGCCTAAAGCTCTGTAGCAGATGTATAGTTCCCTGATGAAACTTGCATATTCCTCTCTACGTATACTCAGAACTAAAAATGAGAGGGTCATTTCAGGACAGAAAAGATAAATTTCTTTTAGATCAAAGGCGCTCACGTGCTTTTAATGGAAATCACTTTTTTGTACAGTAATTACTTCTGGAGCCACATATCATTTCACTCCATAATCATTCCAATTTCTAGATGAGATAGCGGCATTTCTGTAGCAACTACAGCAGTTGTTTTCAATACACATTTGAAACAAGTCACTAAATTTAAATCATTAGGCATCTTAATTTTCTTCCCTCGCATTTAAGGTGTGCCTGCATTGCAAGGGATGGGCAGATATCAATGGATGGGTTTGCCCATCCGTACTGATAATTCTTGCCCTGAGTATGTAGGCTCTGCTCAGGTTATGAACACGTACCTGACTTAGTTGTAATTCTCTTTATATGGCCAGCCTGCCTTACCCTTGCAAGCACTGTCTGTAAATTGCAGGGTTTGAGTACCAGATTTGACTGCTATTTCCCAAACCCCACATTCCCGCATCTCTGAATACCCCTGGCAGCCTCCTTCACTACTCCTAAACAGACTGATATATTTGGCTTTTAACTCTTTGTTTTCCTTCCAGGTTGTTCCAGACTACTGGCACATTTCCTGCTCTCAGCTAACCCCTGCTCTGCCAGCGTGGGATGTTTTTCTAGCAGGCTGCTAACGTGCCAAGAAGCATATGGATCTCTTGGTGAATATGGAAGTTATTTTCCAAATTTTACAGCATCTGACCCAGAAAGAGGAATATTCATCACTGCAGCATAATTTCAGACCTGCCAAGAATATATCAATTATGTCATGTAGATGTGCTAAGGGAAAGGATGAAAGCTGGAGTACGGCAGTTCCCCCTGCACCCTGCACTAGCTACACAGAGAGTGATGAAGTACATCCAGAGAGTGATGAAGTACATCCTTGTGCAGGTAAGACCAAACCCACTGACACCCAGTTCATTCCTGTTGAAGACCCCTCCTCACAGAGAGGAGTGACAGGTCTTACATCGTGTTTCCACAATATCTGAGATTACCAGCCCCTGAATCGACAATGAAACTAGAGCAACTTGGCCAACAACTTGGTCTGCCAGATCTCCTGAAAAATGTTCTTAGATGCCCTTTGACTGTGAATCCAGAAGGAATCTGGAGCCTCAGGAAAGTGCTCTGCACACTGTGACTGTTACAATTTTGAGGGACATTTTGGTTCAAAGAAGGAGGGATTCTTAATTAAGGGTAACTTGGGCTCCCTCCAATGTGACGAGGTACACTTAAAGCAAGAAGCTCCAAAGGAAGTTTACAGCAGCAGCCAACAGTTCACCACTGTCACCCTTCCCTTCTTGGCATTTGATGTTTCCCAAGAGGGCCACTGGTCAAAAAACCCCATGTAAACATAGAAGCAAAGGGTTTATATATTCCCTTATTGATTTTTAACTACACTTATTTCACCGCAAACCTCTCAAGAGCCATAAAGTTGCAAGGCAGAGTTTTTTTGATGTTTTAAACCTAATTTAAAGAAACAGGTGTGTTTGGGCTATGCTTTTGCAGTCACTATTGCCCCTTGACAAGATAGAATTTGTCAAATTTTCTATGGATAGTGGCTATATGTTCATTCATAGAAAGTGGCAGGTGCTGTCTTGTGATCAATGTTCAGCTGAGTACACGTTTTCTGTGGAGATAAACTACAGACCTCCTTAATGGCCAAGCCCAGATGCCCAGTTCTTGGCCTTTATCTCCTACGATCATTCGGGAGAGGGGGTGTAGCCTCTTGCTATCAGCCAAGCAGCACTGTTTTCAGTTGCTTATAATTGTTCTGCAGATTATGCCATATTTGTAGAAGATACCGCCTGCAAATTTGTGATTCAGAAGAAATTGCTAATTACTGTTAAGGAAAATTCATACTGACCTGCCTCTGTAACAGACTTTGTGATCCTTTTGTGGGTATCTGGCTCATTTTAAAAGTTTCCTTATCCACATCAAGAGAAGTTATTTGCTTTTCTATACAGGTGTTCCAATTTTTTTTTTGAACCCATGGTAGATCACTCAGCCTAAGAGAAGCAAGATATTTTATATTATCTTGATTTTCTGGACTTCTGAATAGTTGGTTGTGTACAAAAATTATGTAGAGAAAAAAATTTTAATTGCACATTTTGTTCTTGTAATTTTAGTAGTTCAGCAATGTCTTTGGATTGCTGCACGTGAACTACAGAAGGAATGAAGCTTGAATCAAAAATGAAGGTATAGTTGTCTGACATTAGATTCTAGTCTAGTCACACAGATTTGAATAGAAATAATACTTGTGTAGTCAAAGTTACTCAAACGCATAGCTGTTAAAAAAACTATATAGTAAAACACTTTCAGGGTAGTTGACTTCATTATCTGCATGCTTACCATAATTGAGAGGTGATCAATATTATACAGATGTATGTTTGTTCTTGCTGTATCTTGAGATTCTGAATCACTTACCTTTTACAGAATAAAGAGGAATAAAAACAAAATAGTGCTATGTTTTAATTTCTCTTTTTAGGTCTTTTCTACAGAGATCTCCAAGTTAATTACAGCTGTTAATTTAAGGTAGACTAAGCTATATTAAATGCCTCAGTATGTACTTTTTCTTCAGAATTAAAAATGGCCTTAATTCAATTTAGCCTCACTCACCTTAAAAGTGAAATAGGCTATGTTAAATGAAGGTCACTTTAATTCTAACTAAGAGAGTTCCCACAAAGAGTTTGCCAGGCTTTTGTAAGTACTCTGCACTCAATAAATTACGGATGATGAGAACTAGTAGTCACATATCTAAATCTAAGCTGCACTGTATTCTGCTCAAATGCATGTCCTGTAAATTGTGTCCCACTGTCACATATCACTGTATTGGGTAAAGAAGTCTAACTAAAAACTTTCTAATGCATAATCAGCTCTTCAGCTGTAATATCTTTGGAATATCTTTTTTTTTTTTTCCACCCATTTATCTTTCTGCAACCTGTTGATTTTCTCTTAGGGTTACAACACAGTCCCTAGAAATACTAGGAGCTGTGCACATATGACTAACTGAAGGTAATACATGTCCCATTTGCTCTCATGGTTAGTATTTCTTTTGCACGCATCATCTTTTTCTGCAAGTATTCTTTGTTCTTAAGAAAACAGTCACCCAAGGCAGAGGTAGCAGCAACATGCAGTTTGTTCATAGTTCAGACCCCTGGCACTTGCAGTCAAATTAATACAAGCTTTCTTTTAACACGCAGCTTCTCCCATCTGCTTTATTTGTGTTGTTATTCCTTGTTTATGATTTCAAGCTCTGCATGCTTTTCTGCCTCTAATATCTTTGTCTTATGCTATTTTGAGCTCTTGGTCATATCTAAGGTGTCAGACCACTGTCCAGTCCAACACTTACTCAAGTACTGGTTTCTTGGCAGATTCTGAATTGCCTCATCTGGAATCTGCTTCTCCCAGGAGTTTATTTCAGTATTATTTGCTCCCCTTTCTGTTGAAAACCAGTGGCTTTTTAAAATTGAAAAGTTGGGGTTTTTTTTAATCTACAAATCTTCATTAGATCTTACCCTAAGGCAGGCTAACTCCATGCTTTATCATAACACCTGTAACAGATAAAATTGTCTCCCCAATCTTATAAACTACAAAATACTTTAAAACCTTCAGGTTCAAAGCATGTAATGTTCCTACGCTTCATTTTTATTTTTAATTCCTCAATTTTTTGTAACAGCTTCATGAATATTCTCCCTTGCTTTGATTGCTGAAAACTGTTAAATACGCCACATGCATCAGCACTTGCTATTTTCAGAAGGAAAACCTCCTTCTGGTTAACTTGCTTCTAAATAACACTTACTGCTTCCAGATATACATTGAAGTGTTCTTGCCTTCTTTTCCAGTAATTTCCGGTATTTCCAGAGTTTGAGCCTTTAAATGCTACAATTTCTTCTTGGTGCCTTTCTTTGATTTCTTCTTATTGCTAGTGCCACAAATGAGGCTCAGAGGATTACGGTAGATGTTCTTTAATCATGGGTGTCTGCAGTGCCTTTTCCTCACATTTACAAGCCAGAAAGCTAAACCTCTAAAGAAATATTTACATCAGTAACCTTTTATTCTAAGAAATAATAAACAAAGAAAATTATAGTATCATATTCATAGATGTGAATCTGTTGGGGAAAAAAAAACATGCAAGAAACAAACATTAAAAGCCACTTTACATCTGAAAAAAAGCAGCCAAGCAACCAACTTAGAAAGTTTATTTAATATTTGTAGATCTATTTTTGGTTTGTGTTTGACTGATAAAGCTAGAAGGAGAAATATCTATGGTGCTAGCCAAGAAGAACATAATCCTCAGCAACACAAAGAAGAAGTGGCTATTTCAAGTGGTTGTAATGCAAATGTCAATGTAAAAGCTTTTTCCTCTCGACTCCAGAATCTGAGAAACCGTTGGCGGAATGTGCTTTGATATTAGTAGATCTTCTGTATATTTGATAGATGCATGACTGATCCACCGAGAGAAAGAAATTGAATGTTTTCAAGCGTTTTTTAAACCTCATCAGAGGTATTTGACTCGTACTTAGTCCAAGTCTGATTTTCTTTAAACTCAGTTTCACATCTGAAATGATGAGCTCATTTTCTAATAATAGTTGAAATAAATATAGTGCTTCCAGTGAAACTTTTTTTTTTTCAAATCCATGTTAAAAGATAGTAACCATGTGAAATACAGTTGTTGGGGTTTTTTTCACAGGAATGTGAAAGACAGGGCTTTTTAACTGGTATTAGGTATTATCATTTTAATCATCACATTTACTTAAATAACTCCATTCATTCAATTTTGTGCAAAGGGCAGATCCATTCCCAAGTAATATGTTAACCAATAAATGTCTACATACAAAAATTACCCTCAAGAATTTCTCATTTCCAATGCTGTAATTCCTTTCAAGTAATTTCTGGTAAAGAAATCAAAGTCTCTAATAGAGGATGAATGGAAGTCTGACCATGTTAGAGATAATGTCTGCACTTGCTTATGTTATATCCAGGTGCAACATTTTTACTCACAGGTGATGGGATTTTATGTGTAGATCACTTGAGGCAGCTGCTTTTTTTGTCCTTTGATATCTCTCAGAAATATTCCTTTCTGTCTACTTTATTTTTATCACAATAAAAACTATCCTCTGATTTAGACATAATTTTCTTTTGTTCCCTCTAGTCTTACTTCTTTATATTGCTAAAATTAAAAAAAAAAAAGAGTTCATGAAGCTAATGAAATTCAGCAGCACACTTTGGTGATGTTTAGCATCCCTTGCTTCATCCAAATAATTGGGATCTTATTTTCATTAATAGGGCTGAACATAAAAAGCAGACATGTCTAAATCAGCTGGGGCCCTACTTGGTCATTATGAAAAGACAAACCACAGTTGAGATTTCTAATCCCTGGAGCGCACACATGCAGAGGCAAAGGCCATAAAAGCCATTCATGAAGAGAAAAGTATTTTTGTAAAGATTTGAATGAAATCCCGTTTTCTTCAAATCAAAATTTTGCCATCAGTGGCATTGGGATGTTATCTGCAACGCTGGGCCTGGGTTGGTTTTCTATTTTTGCAGCTGTTACTTACAAACTATCTTAAAGAAAATACTTTGCTTACAAGCTCTTTTTCATTTCTGCCGTAACATTCCATCAATTTATTGCAGAGACAAGAGTATAATTAGCCATATCCAGTCCCTCAAGGTTAGCCTAGGACAGTATATCAAATGGGCACAAAAGGCATGTTAGAAATGGTTCTCCTGGGTAAACAATTTATTCCTATAATTTCTTAGGAATGATAAACGCAGGTTACTTTGTTCTCCTTCAGTTACAAGCACTTTCCCTATGGAGGACAGGGGAGGGATATTTCGCTTCTATCCGCTACCTGTTTGAAGGAGCAGTTAAATGTTTTATATAATGATCCTTTAACTTGCAAATATTAGTAATACAGTCAATGCCAACACTTATCATTTTTGCAGTGCTTTTTCATCCATATGTCTCAGGGTGAACGGAGAGATGAAGTCAGAGGCTCCTGAAGGTTTCAGCGGTGTTGGAGAGCGGCAGAACCACGGCAGCTGGGATTTCAGGGGAGGAGAGGGGAGAAAGGCTGGAGGAGGTACAGGGTGAGCAGCAGAACCCCTCAGAGAGGGCAGCTTCACCCTGCCACAGAGAGGAGGGCATGGTAGCTGGTAAAGGAATGAAAGAGTGCAGGACTCTCTCTGAGACAAGAGGGTTTGAAAATGGGAAAGGGAGAGGAAAACAAAGCCAAAAGAAATAGAGCACGTACACGTGCAGAGGAAGGAAAACAGATAAAGTGGAAAATGGAAGACAACTTGTAGAACTTGCCTCATTCAACAGGAAAATATGCAATATGGTCTTTTAAGACAGAAAATAGTAGGGGACATACCCTATTTCATTTGGAGTGAAAGTGCTGCTTATGACTAGGAGAACCTGTGAGTTTATTAGAATCTCGGCAATGAATGTGTGGTCCAGTTTCATCCATCTGTGTGCCTGCTCTGTGTGTGAAGCTCTCTGCTCACTCCCTAATGGCTCTGAGTCTAGTAATTTGCAGACGCTGGTCTGGACACAGTCTTTTAATATATGTTTGGACAGCTACATCACAACAGGGTCCTAATTTTGAATGGGTCTCTGTTTACTACCATAATTGAAATAATAAATCATAATCACTCAATAATGTCATCACTATCGCTTCTTGCACATCAAAATCCCATGAGATCATAAGGAAATGTAAGTTATGTTAATATTATCTGTTGTATTCACAACAATTCCAATCCATCGTCTGAACTAAAACTGAGAATCATCATGTCTATGTAAAGTATAATTGTAGCAGTGTTTTGTATCTTTGCTACATGTAGTTATGAAGAATTGGAAGGATCCTTCTACCCCAGGCTGTGCGTTTCCCCACAGGCAGGGTGCTCTGCAACCTTCCTTTCCTTTCTGTGGTTTCGGAGACTACAGCAGAGACAGGCTATATATAATATATATATATATGTATATATGTATATAAACCAGGCCCCTTTACATCCCTCTGGTTTATCTGGTTGCTTAGAACAACACCTGTAAACATCAGTGGAACAACACTTGGTCTTCAAAAAGCTGGGACCTTGAGGAAAAACTGGATCATTCTGGAAGGGACAGATCCTGTGTATCTGTACCTGTATGAGGAGACATACGCTTTTGCAGAGACTTATCTTGCACATTTCTTTTGGAATGCTTCATGCTTTTATGGCCTGTTTTAATTTGTGATATATATGGCAAAAAATAAGCATGTTTTCTGGCAGCAGCTTTTTTTCTTGTTTTCTATATTGCTTTCTGTTGTGACAAAAATATTTAATGATTAAATATTTATATATAATGAAAGAAGAATATGAGGAAGAAGACTTTGACTATACAAAAGTGACAACTGCTTATAATTTTATTTTGATACTGTGTTTTTATTTTGCCTTTTGAGGCAATAGCTTTAGAAAGGTGAAAAGCCCATTAGAAAGCTAATTAAAAATACCCGGGAAATTCAAATAGGAGTGAAAATGTTACCTTTCGCAATATAAGCTGCCAATTAGACATGATAAATAGAGGGGTTAAATAATAGCTAGCTGATAAAGCTAGCTCAAAGCTTGTTCTTACTGATGAGAAACAGCAGGTTGTTTCTTATACACAATTCTGAGGAATTAAAAAACCAACAATCTGGCAGTTTTGTGTCCCTGATATTTCAGAATTCAAATTTTTTTTTCAGATCATGTTTTAGAAATGAGATTAAGAGTTTATCTAGTTTGTCTTCTCTCTTGGCAGTGTTTCATTACAATGAGTTGTTTCAAAAAGTTGTTACTATTACTGCTATATATGTTATTATGCTACTACTTTTCCAGATTTAAAATGTGATATTCTTTCTATATATCCCTCCCTTTCATTGCTGTCTATAAAATAGTTGCTATCCGTGGGAGATAGACAGGTGAACTTGGTCATACATGAACAAGTTAACTTTGACCTCATTTTATGTCTGTAATATTTAAGATTAAAATCTCCATTTAGTTCTTGTTGTCATTGTAGCTCTATGACTTGTACTCGATAAAAAAATAGACCTCTTCAGCTATGAAAACCTCATAGCACAATCTCATAGTATTTCATATATAAAACCTGTGGTTTTGTGATTAAATGATGAAAATATTCTGAAGAAGTAATGTTATTAGACTAACTGAATCTCACAAATGAATATGAAGTTATTTGGAACTATTGTTTGAATCCCGTGAATGTCACTCTTCCATTCATTTTTCTGAGAGAGAAAAAGGAATTTAAAGCAATTCTTGTTCATGTAGTCCAAACTCATATAATCTTAAGTCTTATTGCAGTCTTTCAAATGAGAGCTAAGTAACCAGAATATGTAGCTGAGTCAAACCAGGAAAAAATGCAGAACAATTAAATTGAATGTGAATTTAAGTCCTGTGTAACTGTGGATGGAAGCTTACATGGTAAAATCTTGTCAGGTCTTCATGGACCTGCTGATTTCAGTGCATGTTTTATGAGTCGTTTCTCTTCTACCAACTTCGTTGGAATACACTTAGGGGTGGGATAGGACTTGGAGAGTAGCAAACCCATAATCTGTCACTGTTGGCTCTGGATCATCAGCTGAAAAACTCATTTATTTTTAAACAGAAGCAGAATGCTCTGAAGAAATGAGGGTTATTATCAGGCTATTTCTACATTTACATCCTACTCATTACCTTAAAGAGGAATAAAACAACTGTCAAGACATGAGCTATTTTTTGTATCGGGAAGCCATATAAACTTAGTGAGGTATTTCATAATGTGCTATTCCACAAGTCCTCACTCCACACATTTCAGTTTATTTTATAATCTCTGTTAATAGTTCCAGTTGGTGAATGCTACCCAATAAAGACAAGTTTTCAGTCTCTAAAAATAATATGACAAGAGCGAATAGACATTATTCAACTTGTAAAAAACATTACCTATGTTGGGGTATTCTTAGTTCTCCTGCAAGTTAACTCCTATATTGTTTATCTTTTCTAGAACCAGAAATTCCTGTTGTAAATAGCAAGCAAGATTTGATTTAACGGGTTAGGTAAACAAAACTCTAGTACAGAACAGGGAATTTCCTTCTACAGTCTGAATTAAATCTCACATACCTATCCAAACAAATATTGATTAAGCTCATATGAGATAGGCAGTAAAAAAGTTCCTTGTGAAAGATAACACAAAATGAAAAATCCTGCAAACTGTACAGCAGAATTTCAAAGGAAAGATGCCCAAATTCCTCTAAATCCTGTTGCTTCAGGGTGCTGAGGGCACTAATAAACCCTAATGGCCCTGACCAGCCTCACCTGAAGCCTCCCCCACACCCACTGGCTCAGGAGCTCTATTTAAGTTCAGCCCTGAGCCATTGCTTTTTGTTAGAGCTATGCTGGAGGGCTGCTGATCTGCACAGTCACAGCCTGGCCCTGCCCTTGTTGGTCCTCACCCCCAGCCCATGGGATGGCTTCCTAGCTTTATATCAGCCCTGTCTCATCACTATGGATCTGCCTGACAATTGCTGGACCTTATCCTTGTCTACAGACTGACTTTCTGGCTTGACCTTGGAGCTGTCTCATCACTGTGGTACTGCCTTATGATATGGGCTCTTGGCTGGGTCTGTCTTGCATATCTTTCTGGGGTGCTGTGGAGCTGGTCCCTGTGGCTGTGGGATCTCTTGGCTCATGTTCTCCTTGCAAGCAGTGCTGTGGTTGCTGCCTCCTGACACGCTGCATCTTTGTAATATAAATCTGAGCTCTTAAAGGATCATTTAATTTGCAGAAGACTCAGACTGCTGCACGTAGTCCAGATTCAGTGAGTACTTCCATTCAGTGCATTCCTATGTTCTGAATTTCTCGCATGCAGAGCTGTCCCATCTAAATAGACACTGATCCTGCATTACTTATTGCTGTATGGCACAAGCTCCAATTTGGTAGGATTTACTACATGTTGCAAAAGAGGCTACTGTAATTCTAGACTTAAATATTCCAACAAATGCAAATGGCTAGTCCTTGTCCCCAACTCCAATAACTTCCACTTTCTCTCTGCAGAAATACCTTGCCACTTCTGTCACTCTTATGTCCTCTGCTGCGACATCCCGGTTTGAGTGGGTGAGAAGTGATGTGTGCTGACTTCACGCTGCCCACCTTGCCAGGCTAACAGGCACTTCAGGAAACTGAATTCCAGTGGAGAAGCATCTGACTCTATGTATAAGCAGGTCAGTCCTGATGGATCAGAGTTCAGTACACGCAGTCAGATAGTTTTGCATTTTGTGGCACTGGTATTAGGAAGACTTTTCCACTGTTAATGAAATGTCTTTATCTCCCTGCCCTGGAGAAGGCAGTATTGATTCAGTTGTCATTTCACTGTATTGGTTTCTCTTAAATACCTACCTAGTAATGAAATGACTGGAAATATTTTATCAGTGTACCACATGGCACAGATATATCTAACATGCCTTTGTAAAGAAGGCTATATATTATTTCTATTTCATAGGTGGAATAAAATGTATGTTAGAAAAAAATCTAAAAGGATTCTACAGTCCTGTCATTGTCATTAAAAAGTGTTTGCCACCATTGCAAAATGAATTTACAGTCTTATAAAAGAAAAATGCTTTCCCCAGCAACCCCAAAACTGTTATCCATGCAGCTGGAAACTGCTTTGAGGTACAGTGGTAGGTCCAAAAAAAGAAGTTCTCATATCACATATGATATTTTTGAGAAATTTATGTGTAGAAACAGTGGGAAACTAACTTATTTCAATGTTTTAATGGTGCATTAATGAAATCCAAACTCCAGATTAATAGTCCACATACAGTTTTATTCTATTTAAGTAAAGATCGACTCTTCAATAGTCCCTTTCATATGAAAAATATCATATTTCTGTGGTATGAAGTTCTCTGTAGTTTAGCTAATGTAAAGACTTGTATCTAGAAATACAATTTTTTGGAAACAGATTTGCTAGTTTACTGTAGGAATGCTCTGCAGAACACAAATTCTCAAGATACTGTATGAAAAAATTTTATTTTAAACTGTCTATTAAGAAACATCGCAAGGCTATATATTTGTACATCTTAAGTATGTTAAATTTTGTAAGACACTCTATGACATCTAATCTATTGAGTACATGGGAGGACTAGTGCACTTCATTCTGCCTGGGACTCCAGAGGTCATGTTCCAAGAAGTGTACAAAGTGTGAAGTAAACCAGATGAATGCTGAAAATAGATTTTTCTCAACCTTGTGCGTATTTCAGATCATTATCTCCTGTGTGGCTTTTGACAATGTACTTAGCTGATAGGCAAAAATTCATTGCTGACCTGACATTGAACCAATGGCATTGGAATAAATTTGGATCTGGATCCATTGCCTTAATGGAGATTGTCCTGGGTTGAGAGACACAGGACTAACTTTTCTTCTAATGCTGGGGAAAATTACACTTTTAGAAGACTCTAGTGTCTGAATTTGTGAAAATATTTACTTTATAGCCAGCCAGGCTCTGTGGGATTCAAGGTTAGTGTTTTTCGAGCCTTGCCAGGTGCAGGGACAAGGAGGAGCAAGGCCTGGGCATTTGACCCAGGCTGGCCAACAGGAGTATTTCATACCATGAACGTCACATCCAATATAAATTAGAGAAGTTTGCTGCGTAGCGGGCTCTCTCCCTGATGGCAGCAGTCCGGACAACTCCTTGCTCCGGTGCTGGAGCCCTGAGGCCTTCCCTTCCTCCTGAAGCCATTGCGCTCGCAGTGTCTGATACTTGCTATCCACTGCTGGGAGTGCACAGCTTCCTGCTGATAGATGGCTGAGTATAATTTCTGTATATCTTATATCAGTATCGGGATTAATACTGGTTCTTTAGTATTATTGTTAATTATTTAGTCTTAGTCTATTAAATCTATTTATACTTCAACCCTTGTGTTTTCTTTGTGTTCCCCGATTCCCCTTTCCGGGTGGGGAGGGGTCATCGGGTGATAGAATAATTGTCTAACGACAATAGATTGTTATGGGCTCTCTCAAACCATAACAGAGATGCACAATATTTACCTCATAGGAATGTTGTGAGAACAATTGTTCTACAGTCAAGTGAGTAAAATTTTTGCTTATAACAAAGGTATATGAGCCTGTTCAAGCAAAATGCTTTAATTCTTTTCCTCCCAGCCCCAATTTAAATTTACAAAGCATCAAGAGACCCTAATAATAAGTGCAAACTTTTCTATCAATTGAATCAACATTTTCAAAAGATTTAGAGCTTCTTTAGGACATAAAGCTTAGATACCAATTATCTTCCTTAAAAATGGCTATAGTAATACAATATAACACACGATAGTTGTCACATTGCAATATATCAAACTAATGCATCAATCACTTCAGACTTCTTTCAATAAAACTGCATGAAACAATTCTCAGTTACACCTGGTAAGGTGTGGATTGAAGGGACACTGAGAACCTTTATCCTGTGAAAGGACACATTAATTATGTGAGAAACAGCACAACTTTGCTGGGGCAGAAATCTCTCCCGTTCCCACTTTTCTCAATGATTCCTGATTATATTGCTTAAATAATGGTTTAGTTCCTATGTCCAATTGCAAAGGAGGAACGGCTCACGCTCCTCTACCTGGGCCTGCAGGCCAGCAATAGCACAGGCAGCCTTTGGTAACACTGTATGGTCTTACCCCAATTTGTGAATATTTATGAAAACTGCTTTTATTTCCTGGAGAACCACATTAACTTAGTTGACCAGCAGACATAAATTTCCACTTTTTTTCAACTTATGCCTGATTTGTTTATACAGTTTTTATTATTTTTTTTACTGGCTTGATGGCTGCTCAACAAAAAGAAACTCTTCTCCAAACTGCTGAAGTTCTGGGACTCCCTTTTTCTTAAACGGACAGACAGCAGATGGGAACTTGAAGAGATTATTTGAAAAGGCACCTCCAAGCTTTGATTACTAAACAGATAAAGACACTCTGAAATGATATTTTGTGTGGTTAAAAATAGAAGTGCTCATGTCTTAAAGCTGTTCAAAAACATGCCTGAACCAAAGGGGCCCCATTAAGCTTGAGTGTAATTGACTGTAGTCTATGGATACCCTTGGTGTTACGGTATCTGCTTACATCAGTACCAAATTTCACCCAGAGCGTGTTTGGAGTGATGAGGACTATAAAAAGTTATTATATATGAAATGCTATGTTATGTCAATATCACACTGCTACAGCTTATAAATTCACATTGATCTGTATAATAAAAGCTGTTTACAGCAGCAATGAACTCAATCAAGCACATGTTTGCTTATATATATATATAAAAATAACAAGCCATCTTGCTGGGCATTTGATTTCCAGGAGATAATCCCAGACAGCGCTCTGAAGATTAGAGAGATAGGAGATAAGAAGCTGTGACAGGCTGGCAGTATCTGCCTGAAACACCATCCCCTGTTAGCAGGTGTTGGTGCTGCTGGGAAGCTGTTGCGTGGATTTTGCTAACACAGTGAGCAGATGGCTTATTATAAAAGAAATGGGTGTTGCTCTTTGAAGCATCAGAAGTATGGTTGGGCTGAGAAGTCTTGTAGTGAGAATCCTGAGGGAATATAAAGTAGAGGGAGGGAACTTGAGCTGAACCTTGTTTCTTCATTGGCAACGTTTTCTAGTCAGTCACTAGGAAGTGGGTGATTTTTGACTGCACAGACTATGTTTGGACATAGTTTTATAGCAAGTGGGAAAATACACCTGTTCAGAAAAAGCCTAGTTAACTACTTCGTAAATATATTCCAAGATGAGTGTTGTGAAAACAGAAGAAAACACACTTGGAATAGCTAAGTTTCATATTGTACAGCTACTTGCTGGTCCTCTTTCAAAGCTTTTGAACTTCATGATTGTTACTTTTAATGTTTTGGAACTCTTTTTGGCATTCCCCAACGGTAACATTTTCATGAAGGTACAACATGTTTCAATAGTAGAGACAAAATGCAACTTCAAGTTTTCTGGACCATATCGGATTGTGCATCCTACTGCTGCTCTGGAAGCTGATGGTGGAGTGGACATGAGAAATAGATTTGCATTTCAAAGCCTATTTTGTGACTTTGTTCAAAGACCAATATTCTTTAGAGAATTTAATTCTCCTCTTTGTAATTTGAAGAAATTACATTTACTGACTTTGGGATGGATTACACATATGCAGCATTACAGTGCTCATAATTATTCAGGAGTATGTTACTAATAACAGGAAAGGTGAAATAGGAACTGTGCTCAAATAAATAATCAACCTTTCTCAAAGATAGGATTGATCTGATTGCCACCGTTGTTCTTCTACTATAACAATGAAAAGTCACAAAGGTACCCAGGATCCCTGGATGGAAAAACAGGAAAAAAACTTAAAAATAATAAAAGAAATATGTACATTTCTGATTCTTCCTTCTCTAGTTTTCTGTTTTGTCTATGTTTATTTATTTGTGAAATTCGTAAGATGGTCTTCATGTCATAAAAACGTATTTTTATTGCTAGTTCTATTTACAATAATTATCTAGGCACATCTGTTGTCTCAAGTGCATCAATGTTCAATATTTAAACTAGCTCAATATTAAAAATAAAACTATTTAATGCTCCTAATCAAGCATCTGTGTATTTAATACCCTGTTTGGGTTTCTTACTAAATTGTGTTAGCTCAAATGTTTCAACATCGAGGTGGGAAGTACCATCTACTTCCAGAGCGATACAGAATGCAGATCACAATAAAAAAAAAAAAAAAAGTAAATTTGATCTGCTTCTGGGAAACAACAACTAAAAGCACATTCTGGATGAGATTAATGCCTCCTGCCTCCCAGACATGGAGATGAGAAAAAGCATTTGTGCTGTCAGCCTCTGGTCTGTGCTGGGAGCTGTGTCATAGCTGTTGTGAGCTGTTGTGATTTCCCAGCTGAGACCAGCGTCCGTTTGTACCAGTGCTCCTCTGGAAAGGGGAAGCATTAGCTGCACCTTGGAACCTCCCAGGAGCAGAGCAAGGGCACAGTCGTATTGCAAAGGTCTGGGTTTGCCTGTGAAGTATAAAGCCACAGCTGGCAACAGTCTCTCATAAATTCTCATTTGTGATGTGCTGCTCTTCCCACTATCTAACATAATTCACTCAGCAGAGAGGTGCATCTCAGACTTTGGGGTGTAGAGACCTGATTTAGGGTACAGAATGTGGACATACAGCTAAAACAAAGCAGGCAGGATCTGCTGTAGGCCCGAAGCAAGCTTTGACCTGGAGATAACATGCAATGCATGTAAACCCTGTAAATGGCTTCATCTGCAGTCGGTGGCAGCATTCCAAATGACTAACGGAAAGAAAATCAAACCTTTCCCTACGAGCATCCTGTAACACAGCTGTGAGAAAAATAGAAAACGCTTACATAGGGACAAGCTTAGATCCCATTGCCTCTTGTTCTAGCATGGGTTTTCTTTCATCAAAATAAAGGTCTGTTCCTACAAACACTTACCTACACAAACAAGCATGTGAATTTCCATGAGATTAAATGTTTGTGGGCAGAAATTATACCTCTGCTTCTTTTTTTTTGACAAGCCTAACAAAGGTTTGAGCGGTAAATAAATGATAATTTCTGCGTATCAGTAAAAAACACAACGTAAACTATAATCAAACCCAATGAAAAATACCATGTCTGTAAAAAGTAAGAAATTCTTCAACTTTACAGGCTATAAATCCATACCACACATGAGAAAACAGTCCTCTGTTTTCCTCATGAGAAAATCCTCTCTAGGATTCCCTAAAGGATTTTTCATGTGGCTTTCTGTCCTTAACAATCATTCTAGTGTTTGCAAGAAGCCCACAATCTATTCCTTTTAAAATATCAGCTTACCTTGCAAAATGTTAAAGTAGAACCAAAACCATAATGCTGATCAAGTTGTAATTAAATTTTCAACCAACTTGCCTCACATCATTTAACACTGACAACTTCCTCCATTCTAGTTCTGACCAAGAAAAGAAAAACTTTAACCTAAGCCTATTGAATGTATTTATGTCTAACTGCCTTAGAGAGGTAGTTGTAGAGATTCACATGGAAAGCCTATTTTAGCCAAGAGATTGTGTAGAAAATATTAGCCTGAAATTGGTTTTAAATGTTGTATGAATATATAATATTCATTAAATGAATATGAATGTTGTAGTGAGGAATGTGTCATGTGAGAATCTAACAGTATGAGTAAAGTAGGTTAATTAATTGATAAAACAGAAGAGACCCCAAACATTAGCAACCAGAGTAAGTTAATAAAAGATTACGGCTAGTTTCACATCAAACATAAATCAGCCTAAATCCAATGCCATGGTGATATCCACTGCTTGTGAATCTGGCTCCTAACCTCGATAAACAAAGAGGATACTACTGAGATATTGGATCAAATTGAGATAATGGATCAAATTGAGATAATGGATCAAATTTCTGTTGCGCTTTTATTTACTCTTTTCAAAAAAGATTTTTTAATATATTTTGATAACATTCTTTAAAATCTTTATCTGTCACGTTTCTCCATTTTTTTTAATCTTTAATGCATTTACCTGATTAGGTCACGTGCCTTATGCTAAGACGCAAAGTATTTCAGGGAAAGGCTGAAATGCCTTTCAGAGAGGCAAACAGCAGTTACGTACACGGGAGTGAAAACATTGGTTTTAAGACCAAATTGGAAGCGGGGGGGGGGGGCTGTAGAATAATAATGGTTTGAAAAGGGGTATAAATCAGCACAGACCCGCGGGTTGCAGCAGGTGACCGCAGGACCCGCGGAAGCGGCCGTCTCTCCCCAAACAGCCGCTGGCGGCTCCCGGGGCCGCGCTCCGGCGGTGCCGCAGGCCCTTCCACCTGCCCCGCCGCATCCCGCCGCCGTTGCTGCCGCCACAGAGTCCTGCGGGCGCCGGGACAGGCTTCCCGCGCCTCACCGCGACGCTCGCTCGGTGCTCCCAGGCCGGGGAGGAGCGCCCTCCCGGCCCGCGGCAATCCTCCGTCAGCCGGAGCTCAGCCCGGGCGTCCCCACGGGGCTCTGAGGGGCCGAAGGCAGGCGGCCGCTCCCGGCCCTGAGGGGAACGCGCCCCGCGCCCGGCGGCGGCCGTTGGCGGTTGCTAGGGTCTCGGCTCGCGTCCCCGGGCAGGGAGGCAACGCGGGCCGCTCCCACCCCCAGCGGAAAGAGAGGGGGGGGACCGGCGGCCCGGAGGGGGCTGTCACCCGCCGCCGGCGCCGCCTGCCCCGCTCTGCGGTCATCGCCCGCCTTCCCCCAGGCGCTCTCCTCGCACGTACCTGTGTGGGAGGGCCCGTCCTCCCCGCCCCGCCTGGCCAGCCGCCGGCGGTGCCCCCTCGCGGGGAATGGTTTCTTCCCGGCTCCCCGGCGTAACCTCCCGCTCCTCCTCCCGCTAGTCCCTGGCTCGGCAGGCGCCGGTTCGGATGCTGCCGGCCGGGAGAGCCCCCCTGCGCCGCTCGTGAGGCGCCGCCTGGCCCGCCCTGCTCCCGCGGCACCCCCACCCCTCCCAGGAGGGCCGGAGCGCTCGGGGGCCTCTCGCTCCCCCGCCCTGACAGGTAACGGTGAGAGAACAGCTCGTCCTCTCCGGCGACGCTTCTCCTCATCCGCTGCCCCGCGGCGGACAGGCTGCCGTCCGCGGGGAGAGGCGGCGGAGCGGCTACCCGCGGTGATTCAGCATCGCCGCCCGGGAAGGAGGGGCGGCGGGGAAGGGCAGCCCGGCCTGGGGGGCTGTGGGTGCTGGGGAGCGGGTAGGGCCGCTGGGTCATCCGCGGGGTGTGGGTCTCGCCTGGGGACCTCGGGGTCTGTCGCCGGTTCGGGGCGATGCTCCGGGGCAGGAGCGCGGGGGAAGGGCTGCCAGCCCCCGCTGCTTTTCTCGGGTGCTGGGCCCGAGGGCGTGCGGGCTGCAGAGAAGCGCTGTCCGCAGTGGCGGCCCCGGGTCCCGCGGCCTTCAGCTGGGGCGGCGGCGGGGCCCCGGGGCCCGGGGCTGCGGTGAGGGACCCGGCGGTGCCGGCGGGCGGCGGCCCCGCGGGACGTTTCCTGAAGGCAGCGGGCAGCCCCCGTGTTGCGAGGGGAGGGTAACGGCGTGCCTGACGCAGTGTGAGGAATAGCGAAGGAGGGGGCGTTTCAGGATTAAAGGTATTAATCCTCTACCCCCTCAAATTTTGGATGCGGAGTCCATCATCTGTGCGGGTCGTGTCGCACGTACAGCCAGGTCTCTTCGGAGCCAGTTAAGGTTAAAATGGGCTTGTCTGTTGGCAGTGGTACCCAGTGGAAGCTAAAATGTAGAACAAGTTAAATCTCTGGAGATGCAAGTCAAATATCTTCCTGTACTTGCTGCGCTTAGTTGAAAGCCCTGTGGGATCTTTTTTTTTGCGTTTTTTGCTATTGAAACCACACATAATTGTAAGCAAAAGGGAAAAGCAATTGATGCTGGAATTTGAACATACTGCTGAACTCTGTGAAACTGACTTAAGGTTTCAATATTGATTGCTTTTGTGCCTTTCTTGTGTATTTGTGGTTTGAGTACCAAAGCTAGATACTATTCCTTCTCAAAAAAAAAAAAAACCAACCCTACCCTAAACCAACCAAGCAAATCCCCCCTGCTTCAGTATACTTTTCTGCCTAAATCCTTCATTAATTTTATGAATTGGTGTGCTAGTACCTATCTAAATAATACTCAGAGAAGTCCTGCTGGCTGTTTTCACAGTTGAAAGACTAGAAGCACTTTTCTGTGTTGGGACTCGGTTGTCCCCCAAATTCCACAGAGTATCTCAAGATATACAGTGACTTGGCATCAGTAGAAGATTTTGCCCGTTTTAAGTACTAGAATGTAGGTTTTAATAGAAATAGGATATATGTCAATGCTACTTGGAATAAAAAATGACAGAAGCAGTTATTATGCCATGGGTTTTCCTGCATGGTGAGTAAGCATCATGTCTACACTGACATATGGAAGTATTATTTTTGAAGCCAGGTTCTCTGAAGATGGATGTTACAAAGTTTCAGAGCTATTACATGAGCTATTTTATACAAAGTATGTAATTGCTTTCATAAGGAAAGAATGTGTTTTTACCTGTAGGTATCGGCAGTATTATGGAAGAACATCTAGAACAATGGTTGTCAATATTTTTTTATTTTTTTATTTTTATTTATAAAGCCACCCCCATTCCATATTTCTGATGGTTTGGATACATTCCACATATTTCTGAAGGGATTTGTTTGCGAGTGTTAGCAGAGGCCAGGAGATCAAGCCTGTCAGCAGTTATTAGGTAATTATTCCAGTAATCTAGCAATCATTTTAGTAATCTGAGGCTCAGGTTTGCAAATAAATAAATAAGCGTTTGTTTCCATGCTCTTCCAAAGGTGACAGTGTTAAATAGGCAGTGTAGATTAAGTTGTGGACAAGTCTGAAGAACTAGGAGATGAATTGGTCAACAAGCCGTTAGACACTAAACAATCTTATGATCTTTTGTATAGTTACAATTTTTTCTGAGGTCTTTATAATATGGTATGTTGATACTGAAAGTCATAATATATATATTTGAAGGTGAAATGTGGCAGATTAATGCTGACTGTCGAATGAGCTTGCTCTGAGTCCTCAGCATCAAGAAAGACTGAAATATGATTTCTTGATTTGAGTCTCCATCTGTGGATATTTATTGTAAGTTTTAAAAATCTCTGTAGGATACATATGGCAAATGAGTCATTTCTTGAACTTCCACATTTTCTAATGTTCTGGGTTTTTTTTTTTTCTCCCTATGTTTTAATGTTGTATTAAGGAGTATTTTTGCATTTAAAAGATACTTGCAGATGTCTCATACAAATTGAGAACACATTATTAATTTAAGGATGGAAATCCTTAGAAAACCAAGAAAATTGAAATGAAATCTTAACATCCGAAATAGATAAATTGTTAACATTTCCCAAGCCACCTTGCATTTGCTTTTATAAAGCTTCTGTCTTGTCTTAAAAAATGAGCATAACAAGACGTTGCAAGATGATTTTTTGACATGTATCACTAGTGTTTCTTGGTTTTGTGCTATAATTTTACCAGTGTAAAGACAGCTTATTGAAATCAACAGTGCTTATTTCTCATATTTGCAAGTTTCTGCAAACCTTCATGAAATTTTGAATGTTATTACTGCCTTGAAGTGTTGTGACTTTTGGGCCAATCCTAAATCATCAAGACCTTTAATTGTATTGCTAGGCTTTGTATCAGTCCCTGAAGAAAAATGCAAGTGCTTCTCGGTCGTCTACCTTTTTGATGAGATATTTCCATCATCCAGAGCTGACATAGTGACTATAATGATCTGAGGGGGGAGGGAATACTCGTATTTTCCTAAAAGAAGGCTAGAGCCTGTATGAAGATAGTGGGAGTTCATTTTATTTGGAAAGATGCCTACAAACTGTTAAAGTTAAGAAAATTCACTGCAAGTACCACAGCATATGTGTTGGGGGATATTAGCTGGATTTTGGTTTTCCCTTGTGAACTTTAGAATATTAGCTTCAAATTTACTTTCATTTTCTACACACCTAGGAAGTTAATTGGGGCCATTTGACTTCTGGCAGTAGGATTCAAATGGCCCTTATTAAGCATGAGGAAGCTCTTTAGAGCTCCATTAATGCTTACCTAAACCCTTGCCAGGATGGTACTTTGCAAGTACTCCTTTTGCAGACATAGGAGCTTCCTTTAAAGTTTACTGGAACCAATGAGCCCTTTTAAAATACATTAGTATTTTAAATATTAATGTGAAATTTAGAATGGAATTTGTTGATGTCTACTACACTGATGGGTAAGAGAATCATCTGTAATTGAGAATGCATACGGGAGAAAAAACGTTGTGATATACTGTAGTAAACCTTTGAATCTGTTGGGTATTAGAGCAAATCTTCCTGTTCCACAGTAGCACCCTTCTTGGAGCCAGAAGGTTTTTCAGACCAGGAAATTCCATAGTGCCTTGGTCTACCGGATGCTCTTCTTGGCGGTGGTGGATGCAGGAACGTGCAGGTTCTGTAGGAGTTAGTCTCAGCTTTTTGCTTGTTCCCAGTATTCTTCCTTGCCTTCTCTCCTAAATGTTGGTACAGCTGTACAAAATAGTTTTAGAATACTATCACATTAATTTATATTCACTTATTGACATTTTTGCTCTTGCCTTGAATTCCATACACCAGAAAACAAGCTTTAATGTAACAGAATGAATTTTTGGTTTTGTGTTTTAAAGGACTAAAGAAAGCAAGCACAATCATTCTTGCATTCAGTATCAGTTTTAATCTGAATACAGATCTCAAAAATAAAGTTCAGTGTATATAGTTGTAATATTTCTTTTCCCAGTGTTAAAAATATAAGTATAAATAGTTTAGAATATTAAAAATATAGGTGTTCATTTAAAAAATATCTTTGCTTCAAAGGCAATATTTAATAATCACATTTTTTTGATGAGCATTCATCTCTGGGCTCACAGAGACAGTTGCTGCTTTATGGAGAGCCCAAATTAATAATAGTAATGAAAGAAATACAAAAGAAAACAACATTCTGATTTAAGACTCACTTTTTACTTTCTGTGGAGTAAATGACATGCCAGGTCCCACTTGCGCTTGTACTGGGTTTTGGAAGGATTCCAGACTGAAGTCTAATAGGTACCACTGCTCAAATGCACCTTAGATGGCCACATTACTGTTAATTGATAGATAAACTGACTGCCTAAAAGATGGAAGTGCTTTACGCTGCAGTTCAGAAGCCCCCTCTGGCCAGCAGTAGTAACAGAGCACTAACAGTCACTCTTAAGGAAGACTGGATCCACTTTTCATATATAAAAAATGCTACAGAAAGATTGAGTGGGGCGTGGGCTTCACAGTTAGACACAGAGACGTGTTGACAAGTTTATTTTCATCCTTGCTTAGTAGCATAATGCTAAATATATTCTTCTTTAGTTACATTAAAGTATGTTTCCTTCCAGCTTTGTCCTTGGGTTGACATGTGTTTGTTTTATTTTTAGCGCTTGAAAAGCAGCACAGTAATATCCCTATAGGGTGCAGTGGAAGCATTGGAGAAAATGAGAAAATGAGAAAATGAAATCAGATGCTTAATGCTGAATTCACGCAGGTGAAGAGGCAAAGATCTAGATACTGTTTATGAACACAAAAAAGAGTGGACTGACAGGACAGAAGATTGCAAAATTTTACTGGGAAATTGCTCGTATTTGCTTGCTCACGAACGGACTGTTGAAAAACGCAGAATAGAGCTATTTGATGGAAGTCTGCGTTTTCTTTGTTTTTGTGGGTGCTTGTCACGTGTTTAGTGTTCATTGAACATGAAATGTCTGTGAATTTGTTACATTGTTTTATTCTTCCAATCTTACCTTGGTGGGGTGGGGGTTGGAAGAAATGTGCTAAAACACTTTATATGAATTATTGATGGAAGAGATCTGAAAGATGTGCAATTTCTTCACCAAGGAAAAAACCACCCCATTTTATTCCATTTTATTTCATGTGGCTTTTTAGAGGGATATAATATTATCCTAACTTTTTATCTTTATGTCAACCTGAAGTCTTTGAAAGACTATAAATTACTAGTGAGCATTAACAATTAGGCATTAATTTGAATGAAAGATTTTTTGCTTAGAAATGAACAAGAGTGATGTGAAAACATGTTTTTGGTACATTTTGTACCATTTTAAAAATGGAAGCATTTTCTGAAAAGAATGTTTCTGAGGATGGAGAGGGTATACTCAGTAAGTAAAAGAAAGTGTTACTGCATGACAACACAGGAATCGGTGCTGTTTTGGACTGTTACAAGGTCTTCAGTAGGGTTGGGAATCTTGTAGGATATTGACCTAGAGCAGCATCCACAAGTGAAGAAATAGAAGAAAAGTAAGGGAACAGTACAGAGTTAGATTTGAAATTTTGGACACCAGTTGACAAACAATGCAGTTAATGACCCCAAGCAGTTGCTTGAAAAAGCCTATATATTGCTCTTCTCTGTTGTCTCTAGGTATGAGGAAAAAATGAAAGAGCATTGTGGCCTCTCTGCCTAAAGCAATACAAACACATATAGGAAACAAGTCTTTGATATTTTCTGAGAAAATGAAATAAAATCTATGAGAAATTAAAATATATTAGAAAAAAAAAGATATATTCTTGTGAGTGATGTTTGAGAAAGTGCACAATTTAGTTTCATTGATAGGGAGGAAATACCTCTCAGTCAGTCATGGGACATGCATGCATAATGCTGTTCCAGCTGCTTGAGGATAAGAGATTAATGGTCTAGTTGAGGCTGACTCTCTGCAACAGCTGGATGTAAGAAAATTGGAACCAAGACAAGATGAGGAGCCACAGGGAAAAGTTACCTGTGGGAAGAGATTTCAGGAAAGATGTCCAGATTTCACTACCAATTCTGTGCTTCCACAGGAAATTGTGTCTCAATTGATTGCACTGAGTTTCCTCCCATCATTTCACACTGTTTCAAAGTCCTTGAATTCATCTCTTCTTCAATTTTGGAAGATGTACTTGTCCAATCATGGTCAAGGTAGAGGCCTTAATCCTTGATGGGTTGGATTTTTTTTTTGTTTCTTTGGTTGTTTTTTGTTTATTTTAAGTAGAGTGAGATTTTCATGCTGAGCAACTTGGATAGGAATAATTTCACCGATGTTTATACATCTACAATCCAGATACCTGCAGCTGCCTACACTGACTATACACAGGCTGTCTGTGAAGGCAGCCCAGAGAAACTAGCTTAAAACCTCCATTGTAGGGCTCTACATTTATACAGATGAATCCACTATTGTGTCTTTATATTTGAGGAATAAATGTGATTACAATGTCATCTGTGGGATTTCTTTGTAGTGTTTTTCCATGCTGATTTGCATGAAAGGGAGAATCATACTTCTTATAAACTGAGGAAAATGGCAACAAACTGTGGTAGAGCTATTGAATTTTCAGAGCCTTATCAAAGAAATAAGGCCCTGAAAATTCAATAGCTCTCAATTGCACTTACAGTGCAAATACACACATTTGTTTGATTTCCTATTTCACTTGAATGCGCAAGCAAGAGAGACATTCTCTGTGGTTCAAAGAGAACATCTACTCTTACAGTTTGTAAACTAAGCAGGGAGGAAGTAAGAGGAAATGTCTTCTATGTATATTGTAGCCTTTGCACGTTTTCCTCCCAGCTTCATTCTGCCTGTATATGATTCCTGAAGGATGGCAGTACAACTAGTAGGACTACAACCACTTTATGTGAATATATCCTTCTCCATCTCATTGAATCTCTCTCTCCACAGTACTTTGTCTTTGTAGTGCAGGTGTGACAGTAGCAGTGCAGTTGGGCCTGACTGCTGTAAAACTGATACAAGAGAATGGAGTGCACTTGAGTTTTTCTAGAGGTTTCTCCAGATTTTTTTTTTCTGTGAGGAGGAATAACCTATTTGAACAAAAGAGTTTTCCAAACGTTTTATTGTCAGATGGCCTCCGTGGTCCGCAGCCCACCCTTATTAAAATGTACTCAGCTCTCAGATCAGACCAATCTTTTCTCAATGAAAAAGAAAAATCATATGACAAAGAAAAGTCATCTTGTGAAATTATGTCAGAAAACAATTTCTCCCTGCTGTAAATTGACATTGTAAAAGAAAACAACCAAATTTAAGGCATGTGAATGGTTTCAGAATACTACAGGAAGAGTTATCCCAGGAAAAGAACTAATGTTTCTCTTTCCATCACTTCACTTAAGATTTCATTTGGTTTAAAAATGGCTTTATTCACTGGCCTCAGTGAAACCAAATAGGTTTGATTTCAAAACCCAAATCTTATTGGTCCAAGGCTGCAAGAGAATCATAACCATTTTTTCTTACAGAAATTTGTGAACTATAAATCTTCTTTAGCTTACTTCTCTGCTACTATCTTATGCTATTGTGGTCTTGACCTCTTAATTCTACATTTGGAGGGGTCGTTGTTCTGGTTACAGTACCTCATGTCTCTGGTATAACTCCTTCCCAGTCACTGAGTCATTTTCTGGTTTTAGATTTTACTTCTCTTTAGCTTATTGTTATGACTAAATCCTACTGACTTTCTTCCCACGGCTCTTGTCACGCTCTAAGTAAAGTGGGAAATAATGCATTCTTTTCTTATAACATGTATAATGCCTTTCTCTTTTTGCCCAAGACAGAGCAAGAAAATACCTAGAAAGGGTTAAGAAAGAGATCTAAAAAGTGCTAGGGATAGGCTAAAGGGGAAGGAGCTAGTGCTGCACCATGTCTTTCCCTGGTGTACCAGCACTGCCTGAAGCTGTATCAGCTGTCAATTATTGATAGAAAAATCTGTTTCCAGAGGGATGACTCTTCAGATGGTTTCAGCAACGCAACACTAATGGTAAGTGATTTCATTTTGCTATGTCTACTGCAGAATTATTTTAAATCTGTTTCCATATCCGTGGGAGGTATGACTCTTTATTCTGCAGTATGTAATCTTGTCAGTTAAATCCATGGTAAATAAACATTTTGCACTCTTATTAGTAATTTGTATGCAGAAGAATTTGGTATATCATCTTGCTACATGCTGCTGCTAAGTTGTTTTTGTTTTTTTTTTTCACTATTGCTCTCTATTGTAGACTATGATAATTGAAATGCATTACCTTCAGTTTGAATGCTTATGCGTTCTATCCACCACATGTATTTTGGAATGAGTTCTTTTTCCAGGATCTTTGCTCCTTTTCTGCATTTTTATGCTCTTTCTCATCCATCCTTGAGCTTGCAGTTTATCTTTCCTTATAATAGAGAACTGGATTCAGGAGCATCTTCTGAATACAGTAAAAGTTGATCCATTAGCTAGACAAAATATGCTTCTGGAGAACAGCATGAAGCTTTTTCTGTGGTGATATATCTAAATATTGCCTGCACAGTAATCTCTGGTTTTGGCCCTGTCATGAGCTATGAAGTTGGAAGCACTGCCTCTATACAGCCAAGCAGTTCTGAAAGGGGTACCTGAATCTTATAATCTTTGTCAAGAAAGAGAGAAATTCAGAGGCAACACAGTTATTTTTAGGTAGTCTCTACTGTGGTGAAGGCTTGATTTAAATGGACTGTAGTTTTGACATGGATGAGACATGGGTTAGTCTTGTTACCAAATGAGTCTGTCTTAATTATATTCCTGAATTGTGCCACCACCGGGGCTGTTCTGGAACTGAAATGCTATGATAGAAAGTCCACAAAAGTCAATAGAAAGGTCTGTGTTTACTTCATTGGGCTCTGGAAAAGATCCTGTAACATATGGCTTGATCTCATTAATATTACAGACTTGAGACAAATTTTGTGCTTTATGTACATTTCTTCCAAATGATGGAACTGTTAAATATAGTACTCCCTGGCTACAAAACATTCTTCTGTAATGTGAATGGTGTGTTATGTCTGAGAGACTCAGAAGCACAAAACAATAAACACTATAATTTTCAGCCTAAGGTAATATGTTGATTAAAAAAACCTGTGTGGATCAGTTCTCAACCATGTTTTATTTTGGATGGTGGTGGTGTGTGTTGCTATAACATAGTAAGAAATTAATGTATTTGTTTCTTTTCAGTATTTGAAAACCAGTTAACTTTGCAGCCAGAATGTATTTTACTGTATAAGTTCATGCCTTTCTGCTGCATTAAGAGTGCACCTTTAAAAAAAGTAAGATTAAAGCAATGAAAAATCAAATTGAGTGCTGTTAAATGAATTGAATATCCCACTGCTCTAGCCTTTGCCTGAAGACTTTTATTTCAGTACACTTCTCAAGCGTAGCTCTCAACCAACACACAATTACTTTTTTTAAAAAACAAAAAACCAAAAAACAAACAACAACCCCAAACACACTCCAGAGCCAATTGCTTTAAAGTGCTGCTTTCTGGGAGCTGACCAAGATGGATGAGGACAGGGCTAACTGTGATATTGTTCCAAACTTGGAACTGTGCTGCTGCTGTGATTAAAGTCGTGAAGGCAAATAGGCATGCTTAGGGCAGTTATCTCCTCAGATTTTGGAGTTATTTTAAACTGCATTAAAAGCTATGATGCCATTGTCAGTATGGTCTCTGTATCTCAGAGGCGATGTCTGATTAGTCAGTAAATAAACTGTTCAATATTAAAGGGTTGCATCAGTAATGCTGTATTTATCATTCAGAAGGTACATTATTCTGATCCTATGAGTTCAACCATATCCCAGAAAATTACTTTTTGGTAGGCTATTCTCATGCTTTGTTCTTTTAGGCAAAAATTAAAGATAGTGTGTATAAAGACTGATGCCCTTAATTTTTCTTTCTTGTTTTGCATATTCAAAATATTCAATTTAGGGTCAATATTTATGGCATGTTATTCTTCTAGGCTTTCTGACTACATGTTGTATTTCTCTACAGGTGAGCAGTATATACACAAAATAATCCTATAGTAGGATACTGGAGTCGCATCTCATTACTGATGAGGGTAAAGTGACTCTATTTAGATCCCCTAAAATGGATAAAAATAGCGTGACACAGAGGGTTTGGAACCAATCCAGCCTTTCAAAGGAATTTTTCTAAATCGGGTCATTTCCAGTTAGAGAAGCTTCTGAGGACTCGCATCCTTTTGAAACTGCTGATTTTCTCCTGTTTTCATTTGCAAAACTATTTTCAAATCAGTGGTACCTTATTGAGCCCCAAATACGAAGCTGTGGGGAGGAAAGCATGTTTTTGCTGAAATATTTTGTAGCTGCTGGAGTTTCTGGCTGGTTTTATCAGCTGTTTATAAAATATTACTAGCACAGACTGTTGGTCGCAGTAGTCTTAGTGATACTGTAGGCCAACTGCGAGTATTTCTGACTCATTTATTCTTTACAGAGTAGAAGTATATGGCACAGTCATTAAAATATTAAAGGCCTACCAACTCTCACACAAGTATACAGGTATTCCCAGTGGAGCTGAGCAAATTGATTGGTGTGTCAGTACAATATGACTAGCAATTTGGTGATCGTGTATGAGCATCTTTCTTGTACTTTCACGGTCAAGAAGACTTTGAATAGATGTTTCCTGTGAGTGCACTTGCTAGCTTGATTTTTGTTTAGTGTTTTCACATCAGGTGCTGAAACGGCAGGCTAAAGTCTGCCAATTTATGGTTCAGGCTGCTGTGGGAGCATCATCCTTGTTGCTAAACTAGAAAACACTGTTATGTGGCAGCATGTGAATTAGGATGATGTAATCCTCAATCAGAGTCGTCGTGGGCCATGTGTGGTGACTGCAGTCCATGTTTAGAGATGCTGAAATAGATCCATGAAGTAAATTAGGAGATGTAATGGGCCAGACTTCATGTGGGGCTGAGGTGTGATTCTTGCAACACAGAGTCTGTAGAAATGATTGTAACCTTATTTGTGTTCCTGTATCCCTGAACTTGAGGCTGTTTTCACACCAAGCCATTGCCACCAACTTGAAGCAAGGGAGAGAGAATCTTATGTGTGAGGGGGAAGCTTCTAAATATATCCTTTTTTTATTTTTTTTTATTTCCTTCCCAAGATCCTTAGTAAATTTCCCTCCAGGGGCTCTTTATAATAAAAGGAATCATTGCAAATACATCAGCTTCATTAAAGGATTAGTGCTTTTTCTGTTATACTAAGGCATCTATGCTGATATATGTAAAATATTAAATTTTCCTATCTTGTAGATTCCTAAGATCTCTAGCTCTTGCTAGAGTAATAAATCTTTTGAGAAGTGAATGATAGAAAAAGAAAGGAATAGTTTAATTCCAGCAGTGATTAGTGTGTGGTGTACACAATTTAAAACACCCTGTGGTACGTGTTGGTGTATGTTGACATGCTGTAATGAAGAGCATGGATGGTGCACTGCAAAGTCAAACGCAGAGCAGAGATGTTCCCACACGTGCCACAACTCAATTCCTTTCCTAACTCTCTCCTGTTTGCCCTTTCCCCTACCAAAACCTCACTGTTAATGTCAGACTTCAATATTGTTATTACACATAATCATTATTGCACATTATCATCTCTGTTTCTCTCATTAGTGGCCATGGTTGTCTTGCCACAAAGAACGTTGGCCCTCAGTGTGTGGCAGTCTGACAGCAGGGCTTCCTGCACTTGTGGTCCCCAAGACAAAGCAAACAAGGGTCCTTCAGCTGTTTGTTTTAAAGGGATTGCTTCTTTTGGGGTGAGAGGGGTGCAGCCCTCCTATGGGCAGTAGGTATCATGCCACTTAGCTGCCACTTCCAGAGCCCATGTGGCCAATGTACTCTATGTAGTGTGCGTTTCAAGGCTGAAAATGCCTAGATCACTTCAATGCTATTTAAAATGAAGGTGGAATGATTGCTGGTGTTGATGAGGTAGATAGTTATACTAAATAGAGATGGGTTTCCATTCAGCAGTGTTCAGTAGAACTTACTGATCAGGGGCTAGGAATATTTTCTATTCTAGAATTAGTGAAATGCTGTCCTGCTGACACATTTATGGTGTTACCAACACTTACCAAAAAGTGGTGAACAGTAGTATGAGACTGATACATTGTCTGTGCTTTTTGCTGACAGAGTAGAACATTAAAGCTGATATTTTTTTAGCAGTGAGTGATGCAGATATGAATTTTCTGAAATTAAGATTTTACTGTGTAAAAACATGGTTGTCCCTTGGTTTGTTTGGGCTATTTTGCCAATATTTTCCCTTGCCATTATGAATGCTAAATCATGTTTATTAAAGTTCCCCGCACTTTATTTATGTTACTGTTTTGTAAGTCATACAAGTTCTTTTCACTTGCCTTGTCAATTAACGTATTTCCTTTGTTTCACTGAACAGGAAAAAGGTACAGGCATTGTCCTTTTTATTGTAGTCTTCTAATTCTGTCTTGCTTTCTTTGATGTTCCTCTTTTTCAATATTGAGAACATAAATGTGAAAATATACTACTCATTTTGCTAACAGTCTGAAATACGTTATCACATTAAAAAGGGCTTTTGAAGGGTGAGAATGAGCCAACAGATATTCACATTGTGTGCTCTGCTATGAAAGACACTTTGGAGGTCATTTTTTAAAGAGAAAATCAATCTTCAGCTTTGAAAGCTTTGAAATTGATTTAAATTTGGCCAAGGATGTTAAGGTTCCTTTTGGAAAATGAATGAACGAGAGAGCAAAAAGAAGCAATATTGCTTCAAGATGACACTGAAAAGAAAAAAAACCCTGCCAATTTTGTGTGTAATTCTGATCTCTAAATTGTGAGTATGAAGTGATTAATTCCTGTGAAACACTTATATTGTGATGCTTCCACCATCTTAACAGCTTCTAATAAATTTCCCATTTTCCGAGTCAGGGATATATACTTACTATTTTATTGACCTTTTGTGGTAATAAACAATGAAAAAAAGCAACCCAAAGCTCTGAAGTGCATAGTCAGGAAAAACCAGAAGGAAATCTCCCATGGACTGAAGACTCTGAAGTTCCCGAGGTTCTGTGCCGATGCATGTGGCTGAGCCTTGGAGCTGGCCTTGAAGGGTTGTCTTCTGATCAGGCTCCAACCATTTAAGATAACACACCTTTTATGTTCTCCAGCAAAAGATACAGGTTCACGACTGTGACGCAGACTCTTTTTGTGCATTGTGTTTTGAAGGCAGACTTGAAAGGGTCAGGATAGTTTATGCTTTCAGTATTACTGAATAGGCATTGTAAAATTCTGTTTATTGTATAAATTCTGTTTTGCAGAAGGCTAAGAATGATTCTGGAGCCTTTACAGATCGGGGTCTCTAATGGGAAATGGTAATTGTAAGTTTAAACTCACACTAGAGTAGCTTAACTTGTGGATTCAGAGGTAGGGTGCTGTTACCATAGCTTGGTTTGCTTGTTTTGGTAGTTTGTTTGGTAGTTCAGAGACATTTTGGAAGTTTTAGAAACGCTGGACATTTGGATAAACTACTTCAGAGAACTGTTTTACAGAACTGCATGATTCAAAAAAGTTTTAAGTTGTGTAAATCATGCTGTTTGTATTCTTGTGTAGCTTGTAGCTGTCCATTTAGCAAATCAAACACCTGAGAACTCTGTACATTCCCTTTATCTGAAAGAGCTGCTGAATAAACATCTCATTTGACTTCTGAATATTTTGAACCAAGCCCTAATGTGTATGCATTTTTAAGCCAGCACAGATAGCCTTTTAAAAACAAGCTTATCACTTTGACACATTGAGCCTCAAAATGAGGATTGCTTTTTGCATCTAGAATTTTTCCGTAGGAGTGAGAACTTGCCACCAAATCAGTTTTATTGTAGCATGCTAAAAAAACCCACTTGGTTGTAGCAGGAACACTTTCACGTAGGTTTTGTCAAGACACATATTAAAAAAAATCGTCAAAGGGTATGATGCTTTTAATTCTGCAGTTTTATTACTGCAAATTGTTATTACCTTGCTGTTTCAGCGTGGTAGTGAAGAAGGCATTTTCATTTTTTATCATTTCTGTTAATGTCTTAATCTCATTTTGAATATGCGTTTTATAGCTTAATTCCAGATCAACAGTAGATTACAGTTTTGTGTAACTGTCATAAAGAGCAGACTCCTCACTACGGTGTATCCAGACTTTCACCCTCTAAGATCTAAGGGAGCAAAAAACTTAATTATTTAGGTCAGACTGAAAAAAAACAGAACTCAGATATTTGCTAGGTCAGTGCTCTGGAGACTATTTTTACTTCTTTCTTTTTCACATTTCTGTGAAATTTTTGTTATTTTAATTTTCCAGCTAACTGGGGAGTCGGGATTGCAGTGCTGTGATGTTGTCCTTCCATCCCTATGGTCATCTGCCAAGTTCTGTAACTAGATCTTCAGCGTGTCTCCATTTCAGAGTGAAAGCTCCTTATGTCAGGAGCTTTGTGGATTTCTTCCCAGCTACTGTGCCTTTCCAGACACTTTTGACAGCACTGAGTAAATTGCATTAATGGGCTCAGAGGAAAGCAGTCTGCTAGTTTTAAAATCTATTCTAAAATATTCCACTGTTGGTTAGTGATTACTTGTGTGCACACAAAGAATGCAGGAAATAAAAATAAAACTGACAATCTAGTTTTTATTGCATTTCACCTAGGTAAACACTTAAGAAACGTTAGTTGTCTTTGAGAGGGCTTGTCGTATGTGCCGTGCTTTAAGGTCTGAAGTCACATTTTCAGTTCATATATGTAAAGTAAAGCCCATGCAGAGCCCATGGAGCTTTTCAAACTGGTTGCCAGTAGTGTTACAATAGCTAGAAGGAAGGAGGAGTTTCACATTAAAAACAGTGCATAGAGTGTTTTCTGTGGTTTGGAACATGGAGTATTTTGGTAGTAGATGATTCTACCATTCTTAATGCTTAAATCTGTTAGGGTAAATCTATTTTAAATGTGCATATGCAATCTAGTCTCTTTTTATTAGGATACACAGCAGCGGTTTCATAGTTACTGGTATGATCCAAGTTAGCTTGAAGAATTTCATTGATTTGAGTGTTCTTTGGAATAGATTTTCAAGTTGCACCACTTTAAGTTTGATTTGACTCCCCTTTCTCTATTTTGATCTGATTAATTCAACCTTTTTCTAGGATGCTTACTCTTTGGGGGGAGAAATGGGTCTGATGGCACACAATTCCTGTTTAGAGATTAAAAATAACCTTTTCAGCTCCACGCTGCATCAGTATTTAAAGGATCATGAAAGGCAGAGGTCACTTGTGAGCATTATGGAGCAAGTAACTCAGGAAATAATAGAGGGATTTGTTTGAAAATACTTCTATATAATCTAGAAGAATACTTTTCAGGCAGTTTACTAACTTCTTATGATATACTTAATTTGTGTAGCAGCAAAAAATACTCTTAATTTTTTCTTTTCTACAACATATTACAACTTGTAATTAAGGATCATTCCATTAACTATGAAACCGCTTCTTCCCGCTGTCCCCCCGCCCTTCACCCAGGCACCCTTGTACCTTGCTCAGACTGTTCCCTTAGATAGACTCAAGCATCTGCTTTGCTCCCTGTCTGCGTGCAACGCTTCCCTCTTTAGCTGTCCCTCACCTCTGCTGTCCCTGGAGGAAAAAAAAAGCTCCTTGTTGTTTTTTGGTTTGTTTCCCCCCCCCCCGTCTGTTTCTAGGACAGGATTGTGTGCAATGAATCTCTCTTGCTGGCTCTCTCACACCTTTGCCAGGCAACAGTAAAAATAACATCTTCCCCCCCCCCGAACACTTTGAATAAAAGGTGCTTGTTTGTATAAGAATGTGCTAACCTGATGAAGTTGCATTAATTTCTTCTTCACAAGTCTTTCTCCATTTATAGGTTAACTATCTTTGTTCAGCCTTCCTTGAATCAGTATGGGTAAGCAGCAAACCTTCACCAATTTGTGTATATCATGACTTCAGGAGGGAAATGGTATATACAGCAGGAACTGTGTTCCTTTTCTGTCTGAGTGTGAATTCAGAGATTCCCGATAGATGACTTACCAAGGTTAAGCAAGCTCCGTGAGTCCCAGTTTGGAAATAAAATGCTTTCTTCCCTGTTATTAAAAGCAATCTCTTAGAAACAGGCCTTTCGGGTAGGTTACTAGAGAGATATGCCTCTACATTGTTGTAGCTGAATGCAGGTTATAGGTTATGCTTATTTCGTAAGTAAAAACTTGTCACAGTTGTCAGAACTGACTCGGAATTTGATGTGTTTATAACCTGACAATGCTGCTGCCGTTACTGCTGGGTGACCGACCTGGTGGGCCCTGCAATAAGCAATAGCACTTAATTTATTGCTCTCAGAGGTGTATTCCTGTCTCTCCCAAGTGACCCATTCCACCAGTTAGAGAATTGCTCATCTAAAGTGTAGTCTGAGGAACAGTTGCAATTTACTTGGGAGGATTGCAGCTTCCTCAGTAGGGGGGTTTTCTTGTTGCAGAATTGGAACTTCTCGTGGTGCTGCACTGGGAACATATAAAGCATGGAGGTCTAAGCAGGACCAAGACAACTGCTACCATGGCTTAGCCTACAACTCACAGCTAGTGCTCTGGGTAATGTTTTCCCTTAGATGAGATGCTGTTCCTCTCATTTGTCACTAGACATGGTGGGAAGAACAGCTGAGACTGTCCAATTTCATCGGACCTGTATTTGTCCTTTGGAAAGGAGATGGTTCTAGTAGGAGCAAAGGAAAGGATTGCATCTTACGTAAAATACTTTGGAAAACTACTTCTAATTTTGAACTGCCGGTCTTTTGGTATTCAGTGAAATGGTTGTTTGGAGATGGGTGACTTAAGAGAAGTGAAGCAATTGTAAACCAATTTTGAATTATTAGATGCAAGCTTAAGGTAGACTACAGCTTAACTTCATTGGCATAGGACACTGCTTGGGAAAAGTCAAAATCCTAGAGTAAGTTTGAATACAGAATATAGTAATGATCCCTTTTATTTTGGAAGAATTCAGTTTAAATCAGGATTTGACAAATAGACTGCATATGTCTTAGTAACAAGATTTGACGTCCTTAGAGAAGTACATGTTTCAACTGTGATTATAAAAATTATGTCATCCATAATCTTAAAGAGCTTAAAGAAAAGTTACTTCAATGATCACTTAGCAGAGATTTTTGTGAGAGTTTGTCAGTCTAATTACTTTGTTTTCCGTATGGCCAAACTACTAATTGTCCATAGAATACTCTAAAAGTGACCATAAATCTTTGCCATCAACTCATGTATGCGTGCTAAGAAGTTGACTGCTTGAAAGTCACGGACCTTGAGTGTTGGTGCTTTCTATTTGAACTTGAGGAAAGAGTATTCCTCTCAAAAGAGTAGAATAGTTTCTATAACAAGACAAACAGTAATTCAACAACGCAGTGCAGTTCGGAGCTTTATCATCCACCTTCAGAATACAATGTGTTATAGTAACTTTGGGCAGATATTTTTCTGTGATGATAAGCTGAATGAAAGCTCTATAAGCGGCTTGGTTTTCATTACCATAATCATAGTTTGTAAATCATGCTGTATTAGTAAGGGCTGGTGTTTCTCA